>NC_060126.1:274610865-274913895 GCF_021461395.2 Schistocerca americana | reverse complement strand
TGCACTGCAGGCCATGCCTAGTGAAACCCAATCTATTGATAGACTCAACTGGCACCACTGCAATGTGACCCATAACCTCTGCCATCAATGCCTTCTCCAGCTCCATGTTACACACCTAACAGCCACACGCCACTGAAACAGTTGCACGAAATGCACATTAGTGCCACCAGTTTGAGTACCTATCTTTACTAGGTCACCACCTATATCATATTCCCCACCCCATTAAGACCATTCTCTGTGCCATCCACAATCACTACCTGATCCTTTTTTGTAAAATTCCTATATAACTCCCATATGCTGTCAGTCACCTGAGCCAGCCCTGCATTTGGCTTCACAATGCTGGTACCTCACTCCTCAACACTTCCTGCAACTGCTGGCCTGCACCTCTACCGTGCGAACTATCTAGCAGCGGAACCTTCTTCTTTCTGTTAGGCTTTGCAACCAACTTATGCCTCCTTACTTCTGAGGACTGCTGCATGTTTCCTACACATACAGCTACGAGAGGCTCCTCTCCGCTCAACTCTGACAGTTGGTCAAATCTGTTGTATATACTCACAGTAAAACTGTCTGAATACCTTCTCCTCCTAACTGTCTTCTTTCCAACTGTGCCAGTTCCCATTCCCCAGCACCCTTCACCCTCCTCAACCAATCTAGTTCCTCCTCTGCATATTGTAACTGCAACTGAAGGTCACAGATCTTCCGCTCCTGCTCCTCTATCAACTTATTTCTACTACAGATTCTGCATTCCCAGGAGAGGATCTCACTGGAATGCTCACTGGCTTCCACACTGTGTTACCCCAATGAAAATACTTTGAATAAATCCCACACCATAACCTACTACTCACAAAACTTATGACAACCACTACCATTTATGACTTCAGTGGTGTCAAGCCATAGCTCACTGGAGGGCAGGGTGGAAGCCTGTTGTGTTTGCTGATGAAAGGTAGTTCTTCCTTGGTGCCAGTGATGCCTGTGTGTTGATTAGGAGGCCAGTTGAAGGCCTGCAACCAACCTGTCTGTGTGCTACACATACTGGACCTACACCGAGAGTTATGGTCTGGGTGTGTTTATACGACAGCAGGTACACTCTCATTGTTATCCCACACACCCTGACTACAAATTTGTATGGCAGTCTGGTGATTCGACATGTTGGGCTGCCGCTCACGAACAGCACCCCAGAGAGTGTTTTCCAACACGATAACACTCACCTAAATACTGCTGTTGTAACCCAACATGCTCTACAGAATGTTGACATGTTGCTTTGGCCTGCTCAACTACCAGATCTGTCTCCAATCAAGCACACACAGGACATCATAAGACTACAACTCCAGTGTCATCCACAAAAAGCTTTAACTGTCCCTGTATTGACTGCCCAAATGTAACTCCATCCCACAAACTGACATCCATCACATATACATATACAACACAATGCACACATGTTTGCATTCAACATTCTGGCAGTTACACTGGTTATTAATGTGCCAGTAGTTCACATTTGCAATGGCTTATCTCATGCTTACATTAACACGTGATCCTTGCAATGTTAATCACTTAAATATGTTACCTAGACAAATGAAGGGTGATTTTTTTCTGCTAAGTACAAACTCTAGGGATTGATCAATGAAAGGATATGGAACTAAAAATGTCTAATGAACTTATGTCCGGGAAAGCATGGTTTCCATACTAGAGACCATTTATTCAGTCACACATTGTTACGAATACTGAGGACTGTATGTGCTGTACCATGCAGCCACAGTTATTGTGAGTGTTAAAAATGGCTTCAATGTGTCTCAATGCATGCGTATATGCACCATAGCATGTTCTGTCTCACACGTTCACATCAGCCAAGCTGCATCCAAACAGTGTCAAAGGCAGCATGAATACGCTGTTCCAGTGTCTCCACATCTGGAATGCACTCTGCATAAACAATACATTTGAGATGGCTCCATAACCGGAAATCGCACGGGTTGAGATCTGGCGAATGAGCAGGTCCTGCAGCTGGACCCTCTTGTCCGATCCATCAACCAGGGAAGAGAGAATTGAGATGTGTCCGCATGTTAACAGTGATGTGGGCTGGAGCACCGTCATGTAGCAGCCACATAACCCTCTGAATCATCAACAGCACAATTTCCAACAGGAGAGGCAAAGCCACCCCCAAGAAACGCTGAGAGTTCTGACCTGTTAGGCGATGTGGAAGGAAGACTGCTCCCAAAATACGTTGCCAATTAACTCGGCCTACACATTCTGGCTGTACCAATGCTGATGATTCACTGTCACCGTACTATGGGAGTTCTGCATATTATCCCACAGACAACTGTTATGAAAGGTGGATATATCACTGCATGTAAAGGTGGCCTCATCTGTGAACAGGATAGATGACACAAATCCTACAATCGTAGTTGCCTGGTGAAGTAACCAGTGACAAAACTGCTCCCAATGTGGAAAGTCTTTCACTGGTAAGCCCTGCACACACTGTAATTGTTAAGGGAAGTAACAATTGTCATGGAGAATGTTGCACACGGTCATCTGGCTTACCCTGTATTGACATCACCTTCCACATTGTTAATAACTTTTTTCTGGTGTCCAAACATTTCGAGTACGTCCTTTATGATTCCATGCTTACTGAAACGACCCTGTTTCAGGCAAATGGTGAAACACTGTTGCAAACACTGAATGCTGTGGTGGTTGTCGGCGGGGGTAGGTTTCCTGATGCAACCTTGCTGCCCACTGCCATTTGCCTTTGCAGAAGTAAACATCATGTAGGCAAGCTCTTAATTCGAATATGGAGCTATTATGTACAACACTTTATTACATTCATTACAAGGTGAGTAAGCAAGAGAAGTGAATCAGACACAACATTACTAATTTCTATGGCTGGAGCAGATGCTAGGGCATGACACATGGGGAACAATACGAACCATATAGAAGGAACCAAGCATACTGTAACTGTGATTACATGGTACAGAGAGTGTTAGAATGCAGTCTCTGTAACAAAGTATGAATGAATAAATGGTCTCTAGCATGGAAACATGCATTTCCGGACATAAGTTGATTAGAGCTTTTTTGTTCCGTATCAACTCATTGAGCAATCCCCAGAGTTTGTGCAAAGTGGAAAAAATCGTACTGTATATTCCCAAAATTTCATTATGCTACATTAATTATTTTATGGTGTTGCGACTTTTTCCATCAGTGTGTGTGTGTGTGTGTGTGTGTGTGTGTGTGTGCGCGCATGTGTGTGTGTGTGTGTGTGTGTGTGTGTGTGTGTGTGTGTGTGTGTGTTTTTCTAATCCCCTGCTGCATCATTAAATTAACTTTTATTTTAGAGCATCGTGGTTAATATGATGATTAAAATGATAATGCAAAGGATTAGAAATGAAAAAAATTTTATTTAAAATTATTAACTGAATAAAAATAATGACAATGGCCATTTTGATACAGGTTAAACACACACACACACACACACACACACACACACACACACACACACACACACACACACACATATATTACCTGATGCGCCTCGAAATCAATCCCTGCAGTATGCCAAGCTAAATCAAACAATGGAAAATTCAGGATGGAAAATAACAATATTATGGAATGGATAGTTGCTACTTACTATATAGAGGAGATGCTGAGTTGCAGATAGGCACAACAAACAGACTATCACAAAACAAGCTTTTGGCCAACGAGGCCATTGTCAAAAATAGATAACAGACACAAACACCCTCACACACTCAAGCAAACACACCTCATACACATGACCACTGTCTCTGGCAGCTAACACCAGGCTACGAGCAGCAGCACATGATGGGAGAGGCAACTGTGTGGGGGTAAGGGACGCTGGGTGGGGAGGGGGGTTTGCAGAGTAGGGGTGGGGGCTGGTAAATTGCTGCTGGGGAGCATGCAGGGATGAGGTGGAGAAAGGGTATGGCAACTAGGTGCAGTTAGGTGGTGATTAGATGGAGGGGGCGCAGGGGGGGGGGGGGGGGGGGGGGGAGAGGTAGCGGAAAAGGAGTGAAAAGAATGTGAGTGTTGGTGGAATGACGGCTATATAGTGCTGAAATGGGAACAGGGAAGGGACAAAATGGATGAGGACAAAGACTAACGAAAGTTGAGGCCAGGAGGGTTACAGGAACGTAGGATACATTGCAGGGAGAGTTCCCACCTGCACAATTCAGAAAAGCTGGTGTTGGTGGGAAGAATCCATATGGCCGGTATTACACTATCAAATTTCTTTGTCCAATATCTTTGTCAAAGATATTTGATGGTGTAATACGGACTTTGTCAAATGTCGTCCAATATTTGATCAAATCTAGGGCCTGGCTGTAGATTTGATCAAAGAAATCGCTTGTCTTCTGTTCACTGCAATGTGACATGTTACCACATGGAGCACTAGCATCGCTGCAGCGTTCTGTCATCTGTAGTGTTTTTATAACAATTGCCGGTAAATACAATTGGTGTGTACCGACAACTACAAAATTAATAGAGATGTATGAAGCTGATGAGGCACTTTACAACGTGATGCACCCTGAATACAAAAATAGATTAAGAAGATTGGAGACCTGACCTGACCTGACATAACCCTCTCCTGTAGGAAGGAATCGGAGTGTTACAGTGAGCCTGTCTTCTGAAGATGTAGCAGTTATTAAGTGAATATTGTGCTTTGTGATATGAGGATACACTTCACTGAGCACATACAGAAATGTATGCTCATCCATTCTTAAGTAATTGATGTACGACTTGACGTCTTCCACTGTAAGCTCACGTAACAAGCTTTGTTGAATGTTTTTATCGTGTCATCGTAAAACCCACGGCTTCACCCAGATTAGATTAGTTTTTTGTTCCATAGATCCGTGCTGAGGAGATCCTTGTGGATGTGGAACATGTCATTTTTTTTAAAGCTGAAATAACAATACTAATAGTATGAATAAATACAATACATCATTTGTTTCTATTAAAAATTTCGCCAATGGAGTAGAAGGAGTTGGCCATTAGTAAGTCTTTCCGGCTCCTTTTAAACTGATCTTTATTTGTAACTAAATTTTTTATGTTTGCTGGCAAATTATTGAAGATTAGTGTTCCTGAGTAGTGGACCCCTTTTTGAACTAAAGTAAGTGCTTTTAAGACCTTGTGCAGATCATTTTTGTTCCTGGTATTGTATGTATGAACTGAGTTGTTTGTTGGAAAAGGAGATATACGTATTACACGCTTTTGGACTCTGAAAACTTTTGTTTGACTTGAAGATTAACCCCAAAATATTATCCCATATGACATTATGGAATGAAAGTAGGCAAAGTATGCAAGCTTTTTCATTTTTATGTTGCCTATGTCTGCTAACATTCGAATTGCAAATACAGATTTGTTAAGGCGTTTCTTCAGTTCTGTGGTGTGCTCCTCCCAACTGAATTTATTATCAAGTTGTAATCCCAGGAATTTAAGACTGTCAACCTCGTATGTATGGTTCCTTTTCTTCCCCCATTTCTTTTCCGCATGTGCACACAATGCAATTGCGGTACGTGCAACTGCTGCGGTTAATAACAAGTTGTTGTCAGCCATCTTGAACTTCGACGAAAAATTTGATGACAGTGTAATACCCCTTCTAGTGCTACATCAAAGATCTTTGTCAAATATATTTGATGAAATATTTGATCACATCTTTGACCAAATCTTTGACAAAGAAATTTGATAGTGTAATACCGGCCTATGGCACGTGCTGTGAAGCAGTCACTGAAATGAAGAACCTCGTGTTGGGTGGTGTGTTCAGCAAGAGTGGTCCAGTTGTTTCTTGGCCACAGTTTGTCGGTGGTCATTCATGTGGACAGGCAGCTTGTTGGTTGTCATGCCCATGTTCAATGCAGCACGGTGGTTGCATCTTAGCTTGTAGATCACATGACTGGTTTTACAGGTAGCCCTGCCTTTGATGTGATAGGTGATGTTTGTTATTGGACTGGAGTAGGTGATGGTGGTGGAAGGATGTGTGGGACATGTCTTGCATCTAGGTCTATTACAGGGATATGAGCAATGAGACAAGAGAGTGGGAGCACGTGTTGTGCAGGGATGAAGGAGGATATTGTGTAGGTTTGGTGGACAAAGGAATACACTGTGGAAAGAGCAGGAAGGGTAGTGGCCAGGACATTTCTCATTTCAGGGCATGATGAGAGGTAGCTGAAACCCTGGGAGAGATTGTAATTCAGTTGCTCCAGTCCTGGGTGGTACTGAGTTACAAGGGGAGTGCTCCTCTGTGGCCCAACAGTGGGACTTTGGGAGGTGATGGGTGACAGTAAAGATAAAGCACAGGGAGATTTGTTTTTGTGCAAGGTTGGGAGGGGTAATTATAGTCTGTAAAGGTCTCAGTGAGACTTTTAGTATACTTTGAGATGGACCGCTCGTCACTGTAGATGTGACGGCACAGGTGGTTAGGCAGTATGGGAAAGACTTTTGTC
The DNA here is from genome assembly GCF_021461395.2 of Schistocerca americana. NCBI lineage: Eukaryota > Metazoa > Arthropoda > Insecta > Orthoptera > Acrididae > Schistocerca > Schistocerca americana. The sequence continues at coordinate 274,907,452 of NC_060126.1, read as the reverse complement.
ATGTAATAGGTGGCAGCTGCTGTAGCGGAGGTATTGCTGGTGGTTGGTAGGTTTGATAAGGACAGAGGTATTGATGTAGCCATCTTTGAGATAGAGGTCAACATCTAGGAAGGTGGCTTATTGAGTTGAGTATGACCAGGTGAAGTGGATGGGGGAGAAGGTGTTGAGGTCCTGGAGGAATGTGAATGCGGTGTTCTCACCCTCGATGCAGATCACGAAAATGTCATCAATTAATCTGAACCAGGTGAGGGGTTTAGAATTCTTTTTAGGAAAGATTCCTCTAGATGGCCCACAACTAGGTTGGCATGGACACTGCGGGTGTCCATATATACAGTACCATTTCAAAATCCTGTGTTTTAAGGTCCCAGTGGTAGAAATTTTTTATTTTATTTTTGCCAATCACTGGCAAGTAAGGGCCCATGTGAATGAATGGGTGCCACTACACTACAGTACAAATTCAAAATCCTCCTATAAGGTCCTTGTTAAAATGAGAAATTCTTTTTTGCCAGTCACTGGCAAACAAAGACCACGAGGGCATATGGGTGTTGGGTGTTATCTCCTGGACGTTAGCCTACACCACTTGTAACGATACACGGTACAAAATACTAAATCGTGTAAAAAAAAAAAAAAAAAAAAAAAATCCCCCCTCTGAAAGTGCGCGCGCAATTGGCTAACAGCAATTTATAATGAAATGAAATAATAATGGTACAAACAGACTCTATAAGAAAACTGTATAGGATCTTTGTGGTAATTAATTATTCTTTTACTCACTCGCAAAATAAACTAAAAAGACCAGCTTTACTACTAACTCTCTGTTCTAGTACTGAAGCTAACACACACTACAGCGGCCATTTCGCATTGTAAGTTGTAAATTTTAAATAATATATAGTATTTTATGCTGATTGTGCATTTTTCTTTCATGTGCTTAGTGACCTTCATGCAGAAGTAAAAATGTTATTTGTAAGGTTTTCAGCACACAATATAAACAACAAGAACGGTCAAACAATCGACCATTCTTGGCAGACATCTTGCATAGGAATAGTTTCATAGCGTTCCGTCGTCAATGGATGCTGTAAAAGACTCGCTCCATAATTATTAAGGAAAGGAATGTGTATATATTAATTTATGCCATATTAAGGTAAAAACTAAGAACATTCAGTTAAGTTCAGATATTGGCTGCTTCTCGGCAAGACGAAGATTATTATGTTTAAAAAAAGGGAAATACTTTCTTTCATTAAAAGATTTCTTTTAATTCAATTTCACTACAGTAAAGATATCCTGCAGCAATATTTTAACATGATAACACAAAATACAATCCCTGAGGTTATGTTTACTTTTTTTTGTCAGTATGAACACTCCACGTAGACATCAGTTTTAACAAATTCTAAAAGCACCTCACACAATCCTATATTAACAAGGCGGTGAGTCATGCGCTGTCAAATAATCAGAGCTTAGAGAACTATTTTACAAAAGTATAAATGCCTGTCCTCCATATCATCATGAGCCTTTCTCGTGCCCGCTATGCCAGATAAGTGCTCTATTCACACTCTTGCTGAGTCCGGTGTCTTGACCGAGGTGGTAGCGGTACACACCATATATGTGGTTTGAGAAAGTTACTACAACCCCTGTGGACCTTCCCTTGTCAATAATGGTTTTTGTGTTTTCATCATTTACAATAAATACCTAGATGATTCCCCCAACAAGACCATATTTCACAACTGTGTTCCATCGAAGCTCATGTTCTGCCTGCAATTATCTTCATGTTGATGCGATGTTATCAATAACTTTTTTTTATACTCATCTTGCCTCTGAACTGTAGGTGGGGGCCAGGGCTTAGAGGTCAGTTCTTTTCAAAACAATTTTCTCTCTCCCACTGTTTGCATTAATTTTTAATTTTAAGTTTTCTAATATGACAAATAACTAGTAACCTTAGAGTTAATAAAAGGTTTGTATTACAAAATGTTCTGTTGAGGGTAGTAGCATACAATGTAAAATCTTTATTAGCTGTGATTTGCACTTTTTAAAAGTACAACTAAGATACCACAGTTCTGAAGGAATAGCAATGCCCATAATAACAACACTAGAAAGAAACCAATATCTCCATTACTTATAATTAAAACTGGCATTAACTTGAATGGTGCTGAATAAAGTTGCAACCAAAATCTTTGATAATGTAAAATGCCTGACATACTGCAAAACTAAATTTGGTAGCAAGTTTAATGCTTAAGTTCCTGATAGGCAAATCCTTTCATTCTATGGAATAATCTTTACTGATAAACTTGGAGCATACATAGCTGAAATAACTGAACAAATAAACAATTTTTAAAAATTAAAAACTAACTTTATTGCGAGATTTAACATTTGTTTCTGAAGTATGAATTTCTCTGTACATGGTCAGCATGCTACTATGTTTCAATTAACTATTAAATAACCTGTAAATTCATTCATTCCACATCATTATGACACATTTCACAAGAGACTAATGCAAAATATAACTTACCAGGGAGGTCCTTTGCAGCTCCAAAGTATTTGTAACCACGATTTCCTGGAACTTCTTTCCCTTCATGGTCCAGCATCCGAGGTCCAACTTTAGCATAGTCTGGACCACCAAGCTCACGTATCTGTGCTTCCCAATGGCCTTTCTCACGAAGTAGTTTGTTTATTTCATCATTTAGGTCACGGATCCGAAATTCTCCAAGACCCGCTACAGAACAGAAAATTAATTGCCACGATGATATATGGACAACTTACACTGCACCAGACGTTAAATGACAAGAAAGAAACTAGTCACTGGAAAGATGATTAATACATACAACTTCAACTTCTTTCCGGTTCACCTTTATCTCTCCCCATATATTTTTATTTTCATTTTCATTTCACCTCAGGTTACACTTTCCACCTTCTAACACCATGTCACCCTCACAACACCCCCACAATGACCCCATTAAGTTTTATTTACATTCCCTCCGCAAAAATGCCCAGCTGTAACCAACACCTTTTCGCCTTTTTTCATTCCAGATCTCCAGTTTCTTTCCGGTTCACCTTTATCTCTCCCCATATATTTTTATTTTCATTTTCATTTCACCTCAGGTTACACTTTCCACCTTCTAACACCATGTCACCCTCACAACACCCCCACAATGACCCCATTAAGTTTTATTTACATTCCCTCCGCAAAAAAAAAAGCCCAGCTGTAACCAACACCTTTTCGCCTTTTTTCATTCCAGATCTCCAGTTTCTTTCCGGTTCACCTTTATCTCTCCCCATATATTTTTATTTTCATTTTCATTTCACCTCAGGTTACACTTTCCACCTTCTAACACCATGTCACCCTCACAACACCCCCACAATGACCCCATTAAGTTTTATTTACATTCCCTCCGCAAAAAAAACAGATTACGCTCGCATATTTTATTTTCTCAGGCTTGTCTGACATTTGGCATTACCCCCAAAGGCCTCACACTCAAAGTTCCCATCTCTGGCTGCAACCCTTCCTTCCATCAGTCCCTATACCAGTTCCAAACTGAACAATCCATTGCCCTCACCCACCTAATCCTTTACCTATACATCAACTCAGCCAATGAACACACCCGTCAACTCCTATCCTTAATAAAAGTCCTTAATCTTTCCTCCCCCACATCCACACCGGCTGTTCAGAGCATCCTCCTACAGGCCAACCGTAAATTAGAACAGCATGCCACCCTCCACCTCAAAAAACTATCCAATCTCCTGGTTTCCCACCTCCGGAAAGGCAACTCACTCACCCTTCACAACCTTTCCAGCAAACCTCAACCTCCTCTCATTGCACACAAACCAAGTCTCTCCCATCTACTCAATCTCCCACTTCCAGCTCCACTCCCTCCAAAACCTCAAAATTCCGATCAACACAATCTGGAACCACAACACCCTAATTCAGTAGTTAACCTTTCCTCCAAACCTCTCTCCCAATCCGAAACCTCTGTCCTATCCAAAGGCCTCACCTTCAGCCCCACTCCCAGATTCAACCAAACAGCCCTCGTCAAAGATTTACTGTCCTACACCCGTACTCTCTGCTGGAAGTATCACTTTGCCACGAAGAAAAATGATCCTAATCCTACTCCTAATGATCCGACTCCTCAAGACACCATCCAAATTGAACCCTGCCTGGAACAGTTCCGTCCTCCGTCACAGCGGGACCCACCTCCTCTTCCTCAAAATCACCCTCTCCAAACCATCCAGGAATTTCTGACTTCCAGCCTTGCATCTCAATCCTTCTTAAAAAACCTTAATCCTACACCGAACATCACCACTGCTGAAGCCCAGGCTATCCGTGATCTGAAGGCTGACCGATCCATCGTCATTCTTCCGGCGGACAAGGGTTCCACGACCGTGGTACTTGATCGTCGGGAGTATGTGGCTGAGGGACTGCGTCAGCTTTCAGACAACACCACATACAAAGTTTGCCAAGGTAACCCCATTCCCGATGTCCAGGCGGAGCTTCAAGGAATCCTCAGAACCTTAGGCCCCCTGCAAAACCTTTCACCTGACTCCATCAACCTCCTGACCCCACCGACACCCCGCACCCCTACCTTCTACCTTCTTCCTAAAATCCACAAACCCAATCATCCCGGCCGCCCCATTGTAGCTGGTTACCAAGCCCCCACAGAACGCATCTCTGCCTACGTAGATCAACACCTTCAACCCATTACATGCAGTCTCCCATCCTTCATCAAGGACACCAACCACTTCCTTGAACGCCTGGAATCCTTACCCAATCTGTTACCCCCGGAAACCATCCTTGTAACCATTGATGCCACGTCCTTATACACAAATATTGCGCACGTCCAGGGCCTCGCTGCGATGGAGCATTTCCTTTCACGCCGATCACCTGCCACCCTACCTAAAACCTCTTTCCTCATCACCTTAGCCAGCTTCATCCTGACCCACAACTTCTTCACTTTTGAGGGCCAGACATACCAACAATTAAAGGGAACAGCCATGGGCACCAGGATGGCCCCCTCGTACGCCAACCTATTCATGGGTCGCTTAGAGGAAGCCTTCTTGGTTACCCAAGTCTGCCAACCCAAAGTTTGGTACAGATTTATTGATGACATCTTCATGATCTGGACTCACAGTGAAGAAGAACTCCAGAACTTCCTCTCCAACCTTAACTCCTTTGGTTCCATCAGTTTCACCTGGTCCTACTCCAAATCCCATGCCACTTTCCTTGACGTTGACCTCCACCTGTCCAATGGCCAACTTCACACGTCCGTCCACATCAAACCCACCAACAAGCAACAGTACCTCCATTATGACAGCTGCCACCCATTCCACATCAAACGGTCCCTTCCCTACAGCCTAGGTCTTCGTGGCAAACGAATCTGCTCCAGTCCGGAATCCCTGAATCATTACACCAACAACCTGAAAACAGCTTTCGCATCCCGCAACTACCCTCCCGACCTGGTACAGAAGCAAATAACCAGAGCCACTTCCTCGTCCCCTCAAACCCAGAATCCCCCACAGAAGAACCACAAAAGTGCCCCACTTGTGACAGGATACTTTCCGGGACTGGACCAGACTCTGAATGTGGCTCTCCAGCAGGGATACGACTTCCTCAAATCCTGCCCTGAAATGAGATCCATCCTTCATGAAATCCTCCCCACTCCGCCAAGAGTGTCTTTCCGCCGTCCACCTAACCTTCGTAACCTGTTAGTTCATCCCTATGAAATCCCCAAACCACCTTCCCTACCCTCTGGCTCCTATCCTTGTAACCGCCCCCGATGCAAAACCTGTCCCATGCACCCTCCCACCACCACCTACTCCAGTCCTGTAACCCGGAAGGTGTACACGATCAGAGGCAGAGCCACGTGTGAAAGCACCCACGTGATTTACCAACTGACCTGCCTACACTGTGATGCATTCTATGTGGGAATGACCAGCAACAAACTGTCCATTCGCATGAATGGACACAGGCAGACAGTGTTTGTTGGTAATGAGGATCACCCTGTGGCTAAACATGCCTTGGTGCACAGCCAGCACATCTTGGCACAGTGTTACACCGTCCGGGTTATCTGGATACTTCCCACCAACACCAACCTATCCGAACTCCGGAGATGGGAACTTGCCCTTCAGTATATCCTCTCTTCTCGTCATCCGCCAGGCCTCAATCTCCGCTAATTTCAAGTTGCCGCCACTCATACCTCACCTGTCTTTCAACAACTTCTTTGCCTCCACACTTCTGCCTCGACTGACATCTCTGCCCAAACTCTTTGTCTTTAAATATGTCTGCTTGTGTCTGTATGTGTGGATGGATATGTGCGTGTGTGCGAGTGTATACCTGTCCTTTTTTCCCCCTAAGGTAAGTCTTTCCGCTCCCGGGATTGGAATGACTCCTTACCCTCTCCCTTAAAACCCACTTCCTTTCGTCTTCCCCTCTCCTTCCCTCTTTCCTGATGAGGCAACAGTTTGTTGCGAAAGCTTGAATTTTGTGTGTGTGTTTGTGTTTGTTTGTGTGTCTATCGACCTGCCAGCGCTTTTGTTCGGTAAGTCACCTCATCTTTGTTTTTATATATAACTTCAAATATACTGTATTTTACAGCTGGATTTTTTGCATCTTATATGAAGGTAACAGCTAAACTGAGGTTTCAAAGATTGTGATAATTCAACATAAGATGTAAAAGAATTCATACTTTGAAGTTTAGAAGCAAAACACACCTGCATTTGCTGCAGGTGAGATAAAGAGGGGGATAGGAACAAAGTGTGGAAAAATAATATGCGCTTTCTCTGGAGATAATTGGCAAATATAGTGTGGATCTGTCTTTGTTGCCATCAGTGTCTCCCTTTCTAGGAAAAAGTGACAGAAAGGAAGTGACTATTTACAAAAAATTAAAACTGTGAAAATACAGAGCTGGGCTGGCAGACATCCTAGTTTAAAAATGGTGAATGAGTGACTGGGCCAATGTTTAGCCTCTGATTGGTGATGATGTCATTTGTATACTGGCGGCAACTACAATTTTAAGAGTGAAACATAAGTTGGTTTGCTAAGAACGAGAGAAATCAGAAGACAAAGATGGCCATTTGGTTGCGACAATGAGAGAAATCAGAAGACAAAGGTGGTCATTTGGTTAACTGTTCATTCAAAGACAAAATTGGCCATTTGGTTAAGTGTTCATTCAATCATTTTCGTAGATTCTAGTGCCAACTGTTACCACAGGTTAAGCCAAGGAGGACTAAAGGCAAAGCAACACACTTATTCACCAATATTTGCTATCATATGCTCCAAGGTATTTGGATTTTAATCCAAGTGCAGTCTGTTTCCATTACAGTCACCAAACATGGGACATCATTCAATACTATGTGCAGAAAGTTTCATGACATTATACACACTAGAAAAAACATTTGTGTCTGTACTACTCATCATGACAGATAAAATTAAGGCAGTTCTCTCGGCGGAGAAGTCCCTGCATATCTACAAATGGGCAAGAAGGTGGAACCTAATATTGACCATTAAATATTAGGAGAGAGATGGTTTCAGATGATGCAGTGCCCAAGCTTGTGTTGATATATTTCTAGGTAGATGTCTTTTAATATGAAATTGTGAGTATGCAGATCTGTAAAGATAACACCCTTTACACTTATAAATACACTGATGAGCCAAGAAGTTATGACCAGCTGCTCCACAGATGTGCTGCTGCACATTTGCAAAGCAGTACTTCAGTGATTCTATGTGACATAGATTCGATAAGTCCTCGGTAGGTTTCTGGAGGTATAGGGCACCAGATGTCTATACATCGGTCACACAATTACGGGTCAGTGTTTTGTGAGAATGCAGACAGCAGCTCCCTAACAGCATCACAGACATGTCCCTTAAAGTACAGATCAGGTAGATTTGGTGACCAAGATATCAACTCGAGTTCACTATTATGCTTGACCTTGTGACAACGACAGTTATGCTGGAAGAGGCTATCACCACCAGGAAAGACATCAAGAACGTAGGGATGCTGGTGGTCTACAACAATGTTCACGTAGTCCATAGCCGTCATGGCACCTTCGATTACTATCACAGGACCGGGTGAAAGTCCCTCATAGCACAATACTCCCTATCGACGTGTGGCTGTTGTGCATGACACACTTTGCGCAGCTGTTTGTCTCGACAATGACATATCCTGACATGACAACTGACCAGGTGTAACAAGCAATATGATTCACCGGGCCAGGCAACATGTTTTCGCTGATCCACAGTCCAATATTGATGGTAACTGTGCCCACTGCAACAGTCACAATGTCACTGGATCAGCATGGGAACATGTACTGACATCTGCTGTGAAGCTACATGTTCTACAATGTCCCACAGCATGGGAACATGTACTGACATCTGCTGTGAAGCTACATGTTCTACAATGTGCTACTAAACTTTTCACCTCAAATATTTCGGTAACCATTCAAGTTATTGTAATTCTATTTTTACCCAGGTGAATTGTGAGAATGTTCTCACTGAATGGAATATAATATCTTTACATAACTACATTAATTACAGAGATATCAGTATTAACTTAAAACAGTGTAAGATCCAGGATCAACCTTCAGCAGTCATGTCCATCACCCACCTATCCCCTTCCCTGTTCACATGCCAACACTACGCAGCTTCTTTTCCACCAACACACCCACAGTCTTCTTACTTCTCTCTTTCTGCCCCCCCCCCCCTCCCCCCTCCAGCTCTCCATCTAACCTCCTGACTGCAACTAGCTGCCCGGCTCTTTCCCCACCTCATCCCTGTATGTTCCCACAAGCCGCACTTTACTGTCCTCCAACTGCAGCCTGCCATCTCTCCCAATCCCTGTCCCAGCCTCCTCCTTACCAACACCACTCAGATGGCTTCTCCCCTTATGTGCTGCAGCTCACTGTTGGTCTTCGGCAGCCGGAGACAGTGGTCACGTGTGTGCGAGTTGCTTTTGCGTGTGCAGGAGGTGTATATGTTTTCTGTGTAATTCACAAGAAGGCCATTTGGCTGAAAGCTTATTTGTTTAGCAGTCTTTTTGTTGTTACTATCTGCGACTCAGCATCTGCACTATATGGTGAGTAGCAATCTATCCTTTTCATAACACTGTCAGCATCAACTTCGCTTTTTCAAATGGAACTATGGCTAATTAGTTTCATGTCCCATGGATCTTGTTCATCAATGTATCGTAATTATGCAGAATGAGTCATTTTACATTCACACTGCAAATTACTTTGTACATATGATTACATTCTGAACAGTTCTAGGGTTACGCAGATTCTGCAAGTTAGTAAGTACCGCCCACCACCTTTTACATGTTACAGTAATTGAAATTCTTCAACAGAATAGAACGAACTGTAAAGGAGAAATTTTCTCAGTATGTTTTCAAATTTTGCTTTTCCACCTGTCAGGAAATTTATATCACTGAGTAAGTGATCAAAAATTTTTGTTGCAGCATTTGTGAACCACTTTCTGTGCTAACACACAGTAACAACTGTCATTTTTACTTCTAGTTTTGTAATTGTGTACATCATTGTTCCTTTTGAAATGCAATGAATAATTTACAACGAACTTCAAGAGGGAATAAATATACTGTGAAGCAATAGTCAGAATGCCCAACTCCTTAAACAGCTGTCTACAAGATGATTGTGGGTGAGCACCAATTACAATCCTTACAGAACGTTTTTGCACAATGAAGACTCTCTTTCTTAAAGATGAGAACATCATTCCATACAATATTATTGAATGAAAGTATATGCAAAATGTGTCAACTTACTGATTTGTTTCTCCCCAAGATGTGCTACGATTCTAAGTACAAATGTGGCTGAACTAAGTTGTTTTAGAAGTTCCAAAATGACATTTTCCCAGTTTAAATTCTCATCAGAATCGACACACAAAAATTTTAAGTTTTCATCCTATTTATTATTTACTTGCCATTTGTTTACATTTATCACTGATGTAACACCCCTAGATGTGCAAACTGAATATGCTGTGTCTTTTTAAATTGAGGGTGGGACCATTCACAGAAAACTAGCCAGTAACACTTTCAGGAACTTTGTTTGTCATTTCTTTTGTTTCTGTATGTATGCTTGGATTGGTTACAATACTAGTGTCAACTGCAAAATGAACTAATTCTATTTGTTGTAAATCCGATGGAAGATCGATTACACATAATTATGAGGAACAATTGTGGATCTAAGACAGTGCCTTAGGCAACACACCACGCTTGATTTCTCCTCAATCAGATATATGTCTCAGCACTATTTTATTATTCAGTGCTTGTAAAATCTGGTGAGTGATCATGTAAATGGCATTATCATTAGAGCAAACCTTCTGAGACCCAAACTGTGAGTTGCTGAGGATATTATTGTTGCTAAGGTGAGAAACTATTCTAGAATATATGAAGCTGGTACCTACCCTTTCGGACATGTCCAAAAGAACAGACACCATTGGTGTTCTTGCAGCTCTCAAAGAATGAAATTACAATGAAATCCAGACCATTAGCTGATAACTGGTGTTGATAAATATCAACGAGGACAGTTGAAAATGTATGCCCTGACCAGGACTCGAACCCGGAATCTCCTGCTTACATGGCAGATGCTCTATCCGACTGAGCCATCGAAGCCACAGAAGATAGTGCAACTGCAGGGACTTATGTCTGGCATGCTCCCAGTGAAACCCATATTTCCAACTTACTGTCCACACACTACATTTGTAGTGCACCTGCCCACTATACTCATTATTTGTGACATTCAACCTACCAATTCCCGTAAGAGTTTGAGCAAAGTGAGTGCATCCGCACTGAAGAAGATCATTGGCCGGTAAACCTTATCTATATGAACATGGTATCTGTTCTTTCGGACATGTCCGAAAGAACAGATACCATTGGTGATCTCGCAGCTCTTGTAGAATGAAATTGCAATGAAATCCAGACCATTTGCTGCTTACAGGTGTTGATAAATACCAACGGGGACAGTTGAAAATGTGTGTCCTGACCAGGATTCGAACGCGAAATCTCCTACTTACATGGCAGATGCTCTATCCAAATGAGCCATCAAGGATACAAGGGATAGTGTGACTGCAGGGACTTATCTCTGGCACGCTCCTTGTGAGACCCACATTTCGAGCTTACTGTCCACAGACTACATTTGCAGTGCCCCCGCCAGCTATACTCATTACTAGCAACAGTCAATCTACATTTTTGTAACATGTAGCTGACGTCAGCCCAAACAAATACTGCTCATAACCATCTTTCATACAATGCCCCTGTCAATGGAAACCATCAGAATGTTTACTGTTACAAACTAAAATAATTTTTAAAGCAGGATTTTAAGTGCCCATTCGATACAGCAGCCTCAAATTAGACTAGTGCAATATTTGTTTTCTCAATATGTATTATCAAGGACAATAAAACACGAAGAATAATGAGTACTTCAGCGGTGACTGGTGCAGACGGCACAGGCCAGGATAGTGCTGTTGCGACAGGATTACCAGTTATTCTTTGTATGTTATTGTCCCTGATAATACAAATCGATGAAATGAGTATTACATTAGACTAATTTGGGACTGCTCTATCATATGAGAACTTAAAATTCCACTCTTAAAAATGAATTTGTTTGTAACAGGAAGCAAAGCAGCACTGAGTATTGCACAAGACTTGATGACCAGTATTTGTTTGGGCCGACTCCAGCTACACACTGCAAAAAATGAAATTAATATCTTCTGAAACACCACAGAAAATGCCCCTGACAGCTCTTGGGGGGCAGCTTGCTGTGTAGCCTTAATGACAATGCAAACTAATGTGAGCTGTGATTACCATAAGCCTTCTGAATTCTAGGTAAAGCTAATCAAGCTTCTTGTCACTGTATTGAAAGTGTTGGTTTCGCTAACTCACAAACGAATTGTCACCCTTCAAACAGATGTCCTACTATATTACAAACCAGTCCATTGCTGCAACATGTATTGTAATGTGTTCATGAGTAACATCACATATTTGTCAAAATGAAGTACTAACAAAATGTCAATTTGGTTTTCAGAAAAGCTTTTCAACATAAAATGCTTTCATTGATCAAATATTAAATGGATTGAATAACTGAACATCACCCAATGGGATATTTTGTGATCTCTCAAAAGCTTTTGATTGTGTGTATCATGAAATCCTTCTAGATAAGCTTAAGTATCGTGGTATGAGTGGGACAGTACACAAATGGTTTGATTCATATTTAACTGGAAGAATGCAGAAGGTTTAAAATTAACAGTACAGATGGTCTGCAAAAACCAGGAGAGTCCTCTATCTGGGAAGGTATCAAGAATGGTGTCCCGCAGGGTTCAGTCTTGGGTCCCTTATTGTTCTTAATATATATTAATGACTTGCCAATCTATATTCATGGAGATGCTAAGCCAGTTCTTTTTGCTGTTGACACAAGTATAGTAATCACACCCAACAAACAAGAACCAGCTGAGGAAATTTGCACATAATGTCTTTTAGAAAATTAGTACGTGGTTCTCTGCAAATGAAGTCTCGCTAAATTTTGAGAAAACACAGAATATACAACTGAAGGGGTGAGAATGATATAGTCCAAAGCCATATTTTTCTCAAAATACGTTTTTTGTGTTCGTTCAACTTCTATTCAACAGAGGAAGCTATTGCGAAAATATTGTAAGTTTCACTCACTAGATGGCAAAGCAGTCCACACTTGTTGTTCTCACATAGTGAGAAAGTAGTCTTTTTTGTGTGTGACACAACACAAAGCCACAGCAAAATGGTGCTTCCAAAGAAGAGGTTATTTCCATGCGTAACCAAAAATGAAGATACCTAGACAGAAATGGCCAGTTCTGAAGAAGATTATTCGTCCAGTGGAAGCAATTATTGTCCCTCTGATGAATATTCATCAGAAAATGACATGGTAAGTCAAAAATGCTTACTTTTTTAAACATTTAAAATGTTGAGACTTAGGACTGTATCAGAGTAAAATAATATTGTGTAATTATAACTATTATATACTCACTAATTAAAATACTTGTGTGTGAATCATGAACAAATTATACTTCTCCTATTAATTACTGCATTATTGGTAATAATTTTGATATTATAAGGCTATTTGTATAATATATTACAGTATGTTATATGCGTTGAAGTGGCTTTGGTCTGCCTCATTCTGAATACTTTGTTTGGCTTAGGATGCTGACGAATGTAAAAGAACCTAAAGGCAGAAAAAAAAGAAAAAAAATATGTGCAACTGGAAAATAGAAAAATGTAAATGTTGTAGAAATTCTGGCTCAGAGTACATATTGGATAAAAGAGGATGAACTATTGGAGCTAAAATTTGTGGTCTTGGATGTAAATGTAAAAACAAATGTTGGAGCAAAATTCATGAATGTGTAGATCAGATATTCCATTCTTTTTGGGATATGGGTGATTTCAATTGCCAAAATAATTACCTTCTGTGCAATATTAAGATGAAACAAGTGCAAAGGAGATAACTATGATCAATGAAAAATCTGAATTTAATTTTTTATTTTATGTATTTTATAAATAACATATTATTACTTTGATTAATATATTTTACTTTTTTAGTTACCCAAAGAAAAAGAAAAGTGCAATTCGCAGCGAATGGTTGCTTTTTTGTACCAGGTTAAGGTTAATGGCTGTAATATTTTGGTATGCAGAGAAGCATTTTTAAGTGTGCATGGGCTTCAGAACGTCTTAAGAACCTACAAAACAATTACATGATGGACACTCCACTTCTCCAAAGGACAGAAGAGGTATTTAAAGATTAAATCAATGTTGCTCACCATAAAAACCATAATTTTGTTTTATTCTGCTTATTTATCCAGTGTTTTTCTTTAAGTATCATATTCAAATATAAATTCACTAAATTTCTCTGTCCTGAGCATCTACCTATAAAATTACTTTTAGTCTTTTTCTTTTTTTCCAGGAAAAAAAGGGAATCCACCAAGGAAAATTTCATCAGAAGCAGTTCAAGTTCGTAAATAATATACTGAAGTATCAAACAATGGAAAATCCAGGATGGAATGTAACAATATTATGAAAAGGTAAGTTGCCAATGACCATATAGCGGAGATGTTGAGTTACAGATAGGCACAACAAAAAGACTGTCACAAATAAATAAAGCTTTTGGGCTTCGTCAAGAACAGACGGGCGAAGGTTGAGGCAAGGAGGGTTACGAGAACGTAGGATGTATTCCAGGGAGAGTCCCCACCTGCAAAATTCAGAAAAGCTGGTGTTGGTGGGAAGGATGCATATGGCATAAGTTCTGAAGCAGTTGTTGAAATGAAGGATGTAATGTTTGGCAGCATGTTCGGAAAGAGTGTGGCCCACTTGTTTCTTGGCCACAGTTTGTAGGGGGCCATCAATGCAGACAGACAGCTTGTTGGTTGTCATGCCCACATAGAATGCAGCACAGTGGTTTAAGCGTAGCTTGTAGATCACGTCTGGTCTTAGTTAGCCCTGCCTTTGATGGGATAGGTGATGTTTGTGACCGGACTGGAGTAGGTGGTAGTGGGAGGATGTGTGGGACAGGTCTTGCATCTAGGTCTATTGTGGGGATATGAGCCATGAGGTACAGGGTTGGGAGCAGGGGTTGTGTAAGGCTGGGCGAGTATATTGTGTAGGTTCGGTGGATGGTGGAATAATACTGTGGGAGGGGTGGGAAGGATAGTGGGCAAGACATTTATAATTTCAGGACACGATGAAAGGTAGTCGAAACCCTGGCGCAAAATGGAATTCAGTTGCTCCAGTCCTGGGTGGCACTGAGTTACGAAGGGGGAGCTCCTTCATGGCTGGACGATGCTACTTTGTGAGGTGGTGGACTGGAAAGATAAGGCACGGGAGATTTGTTTTTGTACAAGGTTGGGAGGATAATTATGGTCTGTGAAGGCTTCAGTGAGACTGTCGGTATATTTCAAGAGGAACCGCTCGTCACTGCAGATGCGACAACAACGGGTGGCTAGGCTATACAGAGGGATTTCTTGGTATGGAACGGGTGGCTGGTGGTTAGTAGGTTTGATATTGACGGAGGTACTGATGTACCCTTCATTGAGGTGGAGGTCAACATCTAGGAACGTGGCTTGTTGGGTTGAGTAGGACCAGGTGAGACAAATGGAGGAGAAGTTGTTGAGGTTCTGGAGGAATGTGGCTAGGGTGTCCTCATCATTGATCCAGAATGCAAATATGTCATCAATGTATGTGAACCAGGAGAGGGGTTTAGGACTCTGGGTTTTTAGGAAGGATTCCTCTAGATGGCCCATGAATAGGGTGGCATAGGATGGTGCCATGCAGGTACCCATAGCCATACTGTGGATTCTTTTGTAGATAATCCATTCAAAGGAGAAGTAATTGTGGGTGAGGATATAGTTGGTCATGGTGACTAGTGAGGATGTTGTTGATTTGGAATCTGTCAGGTGTTCAGAAAGGTAGTGTTCAATTAGCGGTAAGGCTGTGGGCATTAGGAAAGTTAGTGTAAACATAGATGGCATCAATAATAATGAGCAGGGCAGTGTGCGGTAAAGGGACAGGAACTGTGGAGAGTCAGTGGAGGAAATGGCTGGTATCTATTATATAGGAGGGTAGGTTCCACGTAATAGGTTGAAGGTGTTGATCTATGAGAGCAGATTCTCTCAGTGGGGGCACAGTAACTAGCCACAATGGGGCATCCTGAGTGGTTAGGTTTATGTAGAAGAGTGCGGGAGTGGTAGGGGTAAGTAGAGAGATGGACTCTGGGGAGATGTTCTGGGATGGGCCTGAGGATTTGAGTAGCGACTGGAGATTCTGCTGGATTTCTGGAATGGAGTCGCTGTGGCAAGGTTTGTAGTTGGATATATCTGACAGCTGGTGCGGTCCTCCTGCCAGGTAATCCTTATAGTTCAAAACAACAGTGGTGGAGCCTTTGTCTGCAGGTAGGATTATAAGGTCGAGATCAGTTTTTAGATGGTGGACTGCAGTTCTTTCTGCAGATGTAAGGTTAGTTTGAATGTTGAGGGATTTTGGGAATGATGCTGAGGCAAGGTTTGAGGTTAAGAAATTCTGGAAAGTTAACAGGGGGTGATTTGGAGGCAGTGGGGGTGAATCACGGTTGGTTGGAGGAGTGAACTGAATTAGGCAAGGTTCAATATTGGTCTTTGGTTGACAGGGTTCAATATTGGGTCTTTGGTTGAGTGTGATTAGTAGGGTTGGTGGCGAAAAAGTGTTTCCATTGTAGGGACTGGGAAAAGGAGAAAATATGGCTGTGGGGCAAGGCTTCTGGAGGAAAGGTTCATGACTGTGTTACAGGTCTGCTTAGGTTCTGGATTCTGTGTGGTGGTGGGAGGGAGTTTTGGAGGGTGGGCTAAGTAGTAGGTCTGTGACATGGGTTTTTTCAGCTGTGAGGGGGTGTGGGGGAGGTCTGGAGGTTGTTGTAGAGGGTGTGGACAGTGATACTCCAAGGTGGGAATTGGAAGTGAGCAGGATGGAAAGCTGTTTGAGATGGTGGTGTGCATGTTGCTCAAGTTCCTGCAGGGCAAGAGTTTCAGTGTGTTATGTGTTCCAGCAAATTGGGATTGTAGAGCAGGAGAATTTTGTGGATGGAGAGAAGGTAAGGAGGTTTGGGCTTGGTTGATATGGTTTTGCAGGACTATGTTGGTGAGGGCTAAGAATTGGCAGAATCTGAACAGGTGCAGGTCATTGTAGAAGGAGGGGTGGCAACCAGAGATGGGTAATTTGATGCTAAGGCCATTTTGGGGGATTCCATGAGCAGAGCAACAATGCAGAAACAGTATGTGGGACTAGGCTCTAGCTAGGAATAACGACATTTTTCTGTACTGACAGAGATGGAAGGAGCAAGGATCCATGGTGGTGGGAAAAATGTGAAAAATCATGTAAAAAAAAAAAAAACAACATAGAACTGCATCTGATAAATTTCACAAAAATACATCCAAATATTTGGGAAAAATCATGAGAAGGATGAAACGGATGCAGAGGGAGAAACAAGATGAAATCTGATGGAGTTGATGATAGTGAAAGGCGAAAACTCAGTAAAATTCGCGAGAAGTCACAAGGATCAGAGCGGAGAATAATAAAAGAATATATATTACAGTGGGTAGCAGGTCCAAGGGTGGATAAGTGTGAAGACAGGGAATGGCAGATGTGATGGTTGAGGTGGATTTAGTGGGTGCAAACTGGGATAGAACGGAGAAAGAGTGGGCGATGGGGAGGGGTTTGTATGATGAAATGCAAGATTGTGTAGCACTGGTAAGGTGTGGGAAATAGCAGACAAAAATACGGGAGATTGACGCAGGGAGTGATTAATTAGAAAGTCTAGGTTTCAGTTGCCTGAAACTGCGGTCACACACACACACACACACACACACACACACACACACACACACACACACACACACAATTATTGTTGACTTAGGCCTTAAATGCTGAAAGTTCTATTTCCCCTGTTTCAAAGGGATACTTCAGGTGTTAGAGTGAAACAATGGAAGAAAGCGATGAAAACAACATAAGAGGTGATACATATTGGCTACGTTATTTGAAATATTGTAGTCACTATCATTGTAAGCTATGTTGTATGTTGATTATCAAATTTTTGTAAACCTTGAATTCATTTAGTATGAGAAAGACCAAAGCCCAACGTTATGTCACTCAGGATAAAATATTTTTTATTACTCTTGTTTAACTTAGTTCACAACATAACTCTGCATACATGTATATTAACACATTGGAGAAATAAGCTACTTTTGTTGGACACCCATAAAAACTGAAATATGATTTACGGATTTATTCAAAGTTTTAAAATGTTCTCCTGAAAAATTTACATTTTGTGGTTTTGGATTACATCATTCTCGCCCCTTCAATTCAGTACGGCAAATGGTATAACAGCATTGATAGATACCAGACTATGAATAGAAGTCTGTTGCTAAGGCAGAAAATTCAAAATTTCTGGGTGTGTGCACTGATGAGAAATTGAATTGGAAAAAACACATAGATGAACTGCTGAAACAGTTAGGTTCAGCTACTTATGCTATTAGGGTTATTGCAAATTTTAGTGACAAACATATTAGTAAATTAGCCTATTATGCCTATTTTCATTCAGTGCTTTCACATGGAATCATGCAAACACACACACACACACACACACACACACACACGAATGACAGCTCCATTTATTCAATCGATAAAATTTTAAATATGAAGTAGTTGTGTAAACAAAACTTAAGTGAAAGTGACACATGCCACATTATTAAGAAATGTTCCATTCATGATCTATGGAACAAGTATTAATGTATGTATGTATGTGCATTAACGACAACCAATAATTTCAAGGTTGGTGCACACTGGCTGCCCATGACTACTACCCCCCCCCCCCCCCCCCCCCATGATGTAACTGATGTGATGCACTGTGTCAACCTATTTGCCATAGAGGAGAAAACGTCCTGGCTATCACTTTACCCATTCTAGACACTAGTTGGACTTATGTTGGTCACGAAATGATCAGTCAGGCACCAATGACCCAAAGAAAGAATGCATTACATTATTTAGAATGTTGCAAACAATCACAGCACTGATCAACACAACACTCAAAAACAACTTTAAAGACTGGTATATCATGGTGAATGACGTACCGCATCGCAACTCTTAGGGGTGTATGTGTCGGGGGGGGGTTTCACATGCGCAGCCTGGTTGAAGCATGGAAAACTATATTTATCTGAATCCAGGTGCTTGATTATTACAAAATACTACAGGTGGCACATGTGAACAACAATTGTGAATCTACGATTTTCTGCATTAGTACTGTAATGTTGCTGCTTTGCAGTTTGAAGAAGATCAATGGATTTACTGGAATAGCCTGCTCAAGAGCTCAATCTGAACATTACTGATTGTCATTCAGACGAACTAGTGTGTCAGAAACATGTTTGATCAACTTATCAACAGCAATATGTATCCAAAGACTTCTGACTTTGTATTACAAATGAGGATCATTTATTGTTTGACTCTGCTTTTGTGATGAGTTGCTAATTTCATGCATAACATAAAACAATTATGAGTTTCTATTCACTAGTTTTAGATGTAACAACTGCCTGATCTAACTGAAGTTATGTCACACTAAAGATTACTTAAAGGCCATTACAAAAATTTTAATATTAAAAAGTGGTTGCTCACATGACCTGCTATCCTTATTAAACAGAAGAGCTGAGCTGTCTTTCATAGCACTGTTACAGATATGCTCAACAAACTGCTGTGGAAGACACTAAAAGAAGGATACTTGGCCACTCAACAAGACTGTACATCAAAGAAGCAACCTCTTAATAGGAGTCAAGGATTATACTACTATTGGTATCGCTATTACTACTACTATTAATCTGCTAAATCAGATTGTGTAAGCCCCAGACAATTTCTTTGAGACAACTGCTCAACATCGTTAGATAGCTGCTCATGGTTACTGCTGGCAAGCAGAAATTTCCTGTGTCCACTCTGGGACCATATTTACACGCAGACCTCACCCAGAAGTCATGCATCTGCAGCAAAGTTGCTTCTAGATGTATCTTGGTAGCATGTATAGAGCACCCTACAGAAACCAAATTGTGGTCCCTTGCGTGTCCAATAGGTCACCGGAGCTGCTGCCAGAGTCACTGGGACAGGGAGCCAAAATAACTTTGGTAGCCTGGCTGGATCCTCTACTAGGCATATGCTGCGGCAGAGTTGTCATCACATGTTCTTTTTTTCTCTGCACCTAATAGCAGCAGGTCAGCAGGTGTGGAGTGTTCTGTGCTGTACTTAGTTGGGACTCCTGAGGCCCTACTTATAAGATTATCTGTTGTGCTTCCTTAAGTACACAGTCCTGAAGGATGGAACTGATGATATAATCTTTAACAGAAGGATACTCTGTCTGACCAGAAACTTTTTCTTCTTTACACTTCACTTCACTGAACGCTAGTACATCTAGACTCAGCCTTTTTAATTCTCTTTTTCAGATTTTCTAGCTTTCTCATTGGATTCAGTCTTTCAACAACAACCACCCCACTCAAACTCACAGAATTTTACCCTTTTGTTTTTTATTCAATCACTTTTTCATGGTCACCTGCACTTTGACAGTCTGGTCTTGGTAGTACAAATGGGGGGCTAAAACAGAATCTTTTGCTAATGGAGATCATAATGACACTTTTCAAATTACAAGTCGCGTGTCCTCTGGATATACATAACATCTTTAACTCAGTGTTTTTCATTGCCTTCTGCATTCTCATGCTGTTGTTCACTGCTGATTCTTCTGCCTTTTAGGGAACAGTTTCCAACCTCAATGGCAAGAGGGTGTCCTGAACCTCCATCCCTCCTGAGCCCTCTTTGGTAAGGCTGAGGCAAAACACAGGTGGCTCCTTTTACCAGAGATCAGCTGCCATTGCTGATCATTTGTATTAAAAGTTTAAGCCGCCCTGGCTGGGTTCAAATCCATTCTGACTATTAGTCAAAGACACTACTACTACTAAATGCTGGGTGGTGCCAAGAGGAAAACAATAAGGATTTCCAATGACAGCTTTGCCACAGCACAGTGAATTATCCAACTAGCTATTAATTTTGGTTCATTTCATGGTCACAATGATGGCCAGTGGCAGCAGTGGTGACCTAATGAATATAAGGAAGGTCAAAGAGCAGTTTCTGTTACCAGGTTCTGGACAAACAACCGTCATACGTCTGGAAGCAAATTGATTGCACATGTGTAACTTCTGGATGATGACACCACAATAATACTGATGCAAAATGAACATCGGTTGTTGTGCTTACAGCTAGACATAGGTGGAAATTTTCCACATAAAGCAGCTAAAACAAATAAGTACACAAAATGTATACTGTGTGTGTATTCATACACAAATATCGATTTAAAAAAGAAGGAACAATTGCGAAAATATAACAAAAACTTGTGAGCTTGATATGATGTTCATGGGTAACTATGATTTGGTCAGTAGAAAATTCTTAGGCCTATGAGCTTTTCTTACAGCGTAAAATATCCAACAGCCAATAAGTCTGTAACTGATTCAGTGGCACTTAAATATACTGTACTATACAGACAAAAGGCGAATTACAACGAAAGTTTTGAAAGTATCTATGTAAACTTCGGTTCATATTATAGTACAGAAGCAAAAATCAGCTGCCTACCGTTCTGTATTTGAGCAACTTTCTTGGCAATTTCTCTAATTATCTGCAACCGCCACTTTTCTGCCTTTGCTAAATCGTGACATTCTGACGCTAGGTATGGTCGGCGTTCCTTTTCCTTTCCCATGTCGTTGACGTGAGCTGCCCGCCACCGAGCCAGCGTCGTCCTATATTACAACGAATGATATATTAGTAAATTAAGTTAAAAACACAGTACAAAAATTTTACATGTAAGAACTGTAGGTCATAGGCCTTAACTAGTGTTGCCGGGGTTACATTAATGAATAACGTTCACTATTAATTTCAATAAATACATCTATCTCTACTTACATGGCCTTCTCCGCATTCCGCGCCTGAAAAACGAAAAATAGTGGTAAAAACTGATTCTCAATTCAAATTTTGCCATATACTGTTTATTTTTTGGGTATCGCGATGTTAAATTTCTTACCCACTGTTACAGGATATGTTTACTTACCATGATTATTATGTAATATAGAGTCTATTGCACAGGTTTCAATGTCTGTCATACAATTTCTTAAAACAATAGTAAAACATTCAGTCCCGATATCAACAACACTACCAAAACCAATGTGTATCACCGAAAACACACGAGTACAATACATCATCAAAGAACTACAGCGACAGAGATCACACTTGATAATGGAAACGCACAGAGCAACGTGAAAGTGGCAGCTTGGGCCAGTCGCTCAGATGCGGCGTTAGTAGTTACGTGGGAGGGGTGTCAATTTGTGGTTGTAGTACGTAAACAGTGTTTGTTGTGTGTACGTACGGATTTGTTTACAATACATGAGAGAAGACAGAGTAATGCAGAACAGCGGTGACTACAGAGTGATCAGTTTGTGCTTTGAGTCTCTCGTTTTCGGGACAGTTTAATCTGTGTTAACAGAGCTCGTCGTGTGCGACGTTTTGAGCCCTTGCTTAATACCTTCAGGAGTGTGGAAAGTTGGCTTGGTTTAAGAAAAATCTGTCGTATAACAATGCCATATACAAAAATGAAATCAAAAACAGATTGACCCGACGTTCAAAATTGAAATGATTTCAGTTTCCGAAGATATGTGACACAAAGTCAGTTTCTTGAAAGGAAAAGTGTTAAAGAGTGCTTGTGGTACCTATAATGGGAGAAGAACGCTTAGTAACAGAGGTACCAGATAGTCTGAAGAAGCTGGCAAGAAAAGTTGTTAGAGGTTTTTATACAATAGAAGATGCCTTGATCATTGATTTACTTGTCAGAAATCCTTGTAAGTTTAACTAATTCTTATATCTACTTTCTAAAACGTACAGCCTAATGTTGTCTCGAATTTTGACCCTTTATTTTATCTATTTAGGTATGAAGGAAGATGACATATGCGAGCTGCTGAAATTTGAAAGAAAGATGTTACGAGCACGAATAGCAATACTGCGAAATGACAAGTTCATTCAGGTTCGCTTGAAAATGGAAACGGGATTAGACGGAAAAGCGCAGAAAGTAAACTACTATTTCATAAATTATAAGGTCAGTGCGTCAACTTCACATTATACACTCCGAAAACTTATGGACTTTGTAGTCTGGCCTGAAACAATGCACAGCAATAACTTGTACAGAAACCATATTTTTATTTCAGTCCATTTTCTAATAGATGTAATGATTAAAATGCCCTATTTTTGTTATACATGTTATTAATATATTATTTAGACGAACTATCAATGTACAAAAAAAGAAACATGTAGTAGTAAAATGAAGTTCTTGTGGGCAGTCATTTGAAAAATACTGTGTTGATAATGTTCATCCATGTTTAGTTATCCGAACCACGGTACAGCCTCATGTGAAATTTATCGTGTTTGCTTAAGTCTTTCAGGATGTTCATTGCTGTATTACATTTAAGGTAATGTGTGCATATCTTGAATGACATACAGCATACATACATTCTCTGTCATCACATTTGATCCATAACATTCTGCACTGCATGTGCAGAATGTTGCGAGCTTTCACTTAAGGTGCCTGGACAGACAAAACTAAGAAAGAGACTGTCTGGGAGATTTTTCTTTTGTCATAAATATAGGAATACTGGTTCCTTAATCCTTCACGTTGCTATTAAGTGTTATGCTCCTCCAAAAATTGATGGAAACTGTGACTGAATGAACAACACTCCTGATTTTTCTTTATTCACCAAAAGTCTATGAACTGATTTTAAGTGAAATTAAGACACTAATACAGAGTAGGATGCCTGACAATGCCATTTTTTCACTTTTTGTTTGTATTAGTAGATAACAGAGGAACACTCTCGAGTGTTATCGCAACTGCACAGACTATCTTGGTACGCCTCATGGCCGGTCCATGCTCCCACTGAGAGCCACCTATCCGCAGTCCCTGTCCATTATACCCCCATTTGCTACTTAAAGATGCCCACAGGAGGTCGTACGTCTTTTGTGCATTCACACTGGAGAAAGTGGATCCTTTGCCCGGCAAGGCTTATTAATTATATGAACACATGGTGTCTGTTCCTTCTAAAGAATGACGTCATACAGATCCCACAGATGTTAAACACTATATGTAAATGAAAGGAGGATCACTGGTTTCAGCTGTAGTAGGATATTAAGCAGAATCAGTCCAATCTCCTGTGGGAATCTTTAAGTTGCGAACGGGAGTATAATGAACAGGATAGGTGGCACTCAGTGGGAATGTGGATTGGCCATGAGGCGTACTGAGATAGTCCCTGCAGTTGTGATAACACTTGTGTCCCGGATGGCACAGTGGTTACCGCACCTGCCTAGTAAGCAAGGGATGTCGGGTTTGAATCCCGGTTCGGTACACATGTTTGCTCATTGCCACTGATTCCGCTTTAATGTCCTGTTGCAGCTGAAAGCAGTGATCCCCCTCCCATTTACATATAGTGTTCAACAGCTGTGGGATATGCATAGTGTCTGTTCTCTCAAAGAAACAAGACACCACACATTCATATAAACACAAAGTCCTTGGATTCTTTGAAAATAATGAATTTTCTCAGCTGTGCCCAGGCAAAAATGATTACACAGCAGTAAGAGTTTACGGTCAGAAAATCCATAAGAATAAACTGTGTAACTTTACAGAAATGTTCATCTCCTATAGTAAGCAACATGGCAAAGAATGGGATCTTTCAAAATTTTGTGAATTCAGGGAAAAATGATGTATTATGGTGGTGGTGCTGGCACACCATCAGTTTGTATCTGTGCAATACATCAAAATGCCAAACTGACGTTGACTGCAATATCTATCAAGGATGATGATGACAAGGAACTTATCAAGAAAACTGTGTGCTATTTGCAATCAAACGACTGCATGCAGCAGTGCTGTGACCAGTGTCCTGAAAAACCTGAGCTGGAAGCTTATTTGATAGATGTTTTCAAAGAATATGACCCAGAAGAAATGATAGAATACAGTGGTTTCATGCAGACAGAGATACACTAGAGATGTATCATGCCACTTCAGAAGAGTTTGCAGAGGAACTGGTTCCAAACATTCATTTTCTGACAAGCAACCATTTCATTTCAGAACACCAAAGTTCATATCTGAGACGACCAAAAGAAAATCTTGATGGTGGTTAAGTGCTTATTTTGATAGGTTTTGCTGAGAACTGTTTATTTCTGTTTCAAAATGCTGTTAGGGGTTTCATTGGGAGAACAGCTAAGCCACAATAGATCCCTCTGTTGTTTATTTTGGTGGTAAATAACTACAGAATATCAGTGTCTATGAATGACTGCCTTTGTCATGATACTGCTGCAGTTCATGCCTTTAAAAATGAGGCTGATTAAATATTTAAGGATAACAATAGGAGAATTCAAGGATATTTGATACTTTAGTGATGGATGTACTGTGCAACTCAAGAATTTAAAGAATTTTATCAGTATTTGTGCATGGAAAGGATTTTGTTACCTCTGCTGAATGGTTCTTTGGAACCATCCATGGAAAATCTCTTTGTGATGGAATTGGAGGAACAGTTAAAAGACTGGCAGCTCATGCTAGTTTGGAGAGGCTTTCAGACAACGAAATATTGACACTTATTGATCTGTTAAAGTTCTGATATGACAAAATTTCCAGCATCGTTACTTTTTATGTTACACAGAAATTGAATTAGTCAGTTTAATCACAAAATAAGGTTTGCCAAAGGCCACAAAATTGATAGTGCAAGAGAAAATTCACCGGTTTAAACAAATTCAGAGCATGTAGCTTTTCCAGCAATGCTGCAGCATTCACAGTTAATGTATTTGAAGCAGATAAAGAAATTCTAATTACAATGCTACAATCCAGGTAATATGTTGGTTGTATGTATGACACTGCTTGGCGAATGGAAAATGTATATGAACCTTCATTAGAACAAAAAGATTCATTGTAGCTTTGTGCACCCTCATGGTCCTGCCCATTTCTTTCACTGGCTGTCTGCTAAAGATAATGGATGGTTTCCATAGTGACACATATTTGAAACCCCCATGAACCATGGACCTTGCCGTTGGTGGGGAGGCTTGCGTGCCTCAACAATACAGATAGCAGTACCATAGGTGCAACCACAATGGAGGAGTATCTGTTGAGAGGTCAGATAAACATGTGGTTCCTGAAGAGGGGCAGCAGCCTTGTCAATAGTTGCATGGGCAACAGTCTGGATGATTGACTGACCTGGCCTTGTAACACTAACCAAAACGGCCTTGCTGTGCTGGTACTGCGAACGGCTGAAAGCAAGGGGAAACTACAGCTGTAATTTTTCCCGAGGGCATGCAGCTTTACTGTATGATTAAATGATGATGGCGTCCTCTTGGGTAAAATATTCCGGAGGTAAAATAGTCCCCCATTCAGATCTCCGGGCGGGGACTACTCAAGAGGACGTCGCTAACAGGAGAAAGAAAACTGGAGTTCTACGGATCGGAGCATGGAATGTCAGGTCCCTTAATCGGGCAGGTTGGTTAGAAAATTTAAAAAGGAAAATGAATAGGTTAAAGTTAGATGTAGTGGGAATTAGTGAAGTTCGGTGGCAGGAGGAACAAGACTTTTGGTCAGGTGAATACAGGGTAACAAATACAAATATGGGTAATGCAGGAGTAGGTTTAATAATGAATAAAAAAATAGGAGTGCGGGTAAGCTACTACAAACAGCATAATGAACACATTATTGTGGCCAAGATAGACACGAAGCCCACGCCTACTACAGTAGTACAAGTTTATATGCCAACTAGCTCTGCAGATGATGAAGAAATTGATGAAATGCATGATGAGATAAAAGAAATTATTCAGGTAGTGAAGGGAGACGAAAATTTAATAGTCATGGGTGACTGGAATTCGAGAGTTGGAAAAGGAAGAGAAGGAAACGTAGTAGGTGAATATGGATTGGGGCTAAGAAATGAAAGAGGAAGCCGCCTGGTAGAATTTTGCACAGAGCATAACTTAATCATAGCTAACACTTGGTTCAAGAATCATGAAAGAAGGTTGTATACATGGAAGAACCCTGGAGATACTAGAACGTTTCATATAGATTATATAATGGTAAGACAGAGATTTAGGAACCAGATTTTAATTTGTAAGACAATTACAAGGGCAGATGTGGACTCTGACCACAATCTATTGGTTATGAACTGTAGATTAAAACTGAAGAAACTGCAAAAAGGTGGGAATTTAAGGAGATGGGACCTGGATAAACTGAAAGAACCAGAGGTTGTACAGAGTTTCAGGGAGAGCATAAGGGAACAATTGACAGGAACGGGGGAAAGAAATACAGTAGAAGAAAAATGGGTAGCTTTGAGGAATGAAATAGTGCAGGCAGCAGAGGATCAAGTAGGTAAAAAGACGAGGGCTAGTCGAAATCCCTGGATAACAGAAGAGATACTGAATTTAATTGATGAAAGGAGAAAATACAAAAATGCAGTAAGTGAAGCAGGCAAAAAGGAATACAAACGTTTCAAAAATAAGATCGACAGGAAGTGCAAAATGGCTAAGCAGGGATGGCTAGAGGACAAATGTAAGGATGTAGAGGCTTATCTCACGAGGGGTAAGATAGATACTGCCTACAGGAAAATTAGAGACCTTTGGAGAAAAGAGAACCACTTACATGAATATCAAGAGCTCAGATGGAAACCCAGTTCTAAGCAAAGAAGGGAAAGCAGAATTGTGGAAAGAGTTTACAGAGGGTCTATACAGGGGCGATGTTCGTGAGGACAATATTATGGAAAAGGAAGAGGATGTAGATGAAGATGAAATGGGAGATATGACACTGCGTGAAGAGTTTGACAGAGCACTGGAAGACCTAAGTCGAAACAAGGCCCCGGGAGTAGACAACATTCCATTAGAACTACTGACAGCCTTGGGAGAGCCAGTCCTGACAAAACTCTACCATCTGGTGAGCAAGATGTATGAGACAGGCGAAATTCCCTCAGACTTCAAGAAGAATATAATAATTCCAATCCCAAAGAAAGCAGGTGTTGACAGATGTGAAAATTACCGAACGATCAGTTTAATAAGTCAAAGCTGCAAAATACTAACGCGAATCCTTTACAGACGAATGGAAAAACTGGTAGAAGCCGACCTCGGGGATGATCTGTTTGGATTACGTAGAAATGTTGGAACACGTGGGGCAATACTGGCCCTACGACTTATCTTAAAAGAAAGCATTTGTAGACTCAGAGAAAGCTTTTGACAATGTTGACTGGAATACTCTCTTTCAAATTCTGAAGGTGGCAGGGGTAAAATACAGGGAGCAAAAGGCTATTTACAATTTGTACAGAAACCAGATGGCAGTTATAAGAGTCGAGGGACATGAAAGGGAAGCAGTGGTTGGGAAGGGAGTGAGACAGGGTTGTAGCCTCCCCCGATGCTATTCAATCTGTATATTGAGCAAGCAGTAAAGGAAACAAAAGAAAAGTTCAGAGTAGGTATTAAAATCCACTGAGAAGAAATAAAAACTTTGAGGTTCGCCAATGACATTGTAATTCTGTCAGGGACAGCAAAGGACTTGGAAGAGCAGTTGAGTGGAATGGACATTGTCTTGAAAGGGTGGTATAAGATGAACATCATCAAAAGCAAACGAGGATAATGGAATGTAGTCAAATTAAGTCGGGTGATGCTGAGGGAATTAGATTAGGAAAGAGACACTTAAAGTAGTAAAGGAGTTTTGCTATATGGGGAGCAAAATAACTGATGATGGTCGACGTAGAGGGGATATAAAATATAGACTGGCAATGGCAAGGAAAGCATTTCTGAAGAAGAGAAATTTGTTAACATCGAGTATAGATTTAAGTGTCAGGAAGTCGTTTCTGAAAGTATTTGTATGGAGTGTAGCCATGTATGGAAGTGAAACATGGACGATAAATAGTTTAGGCAAGAAGAGAATAGAAGCTTTCGAAATGTGGTGCTACAGAAGAATGCTGAAGATTAGATGGGTGGATCACATAACTAATGAGGAGGTATTGAATAGAATTGGGGAGAAGGGGAGTTTGTGGCACAACTTGACCAGAAGAAGGGATCGGTTGGTAGGACACGTTCTGAGGCATCAAGGGATCACCAATTTAGTACTGGAGGGCAGCGTGGAGGGTAAAAATCATAGAGGGAGACGAAGAGATAAATACACTAAGCGGATTCAGAAGGATGTAGGCTGCAGTAGGTACTGGGAGATGAAGAAGCTTGCACAGGATAGAGTAGCATGGAGAGCTGCATCAAACCAGTCTCAGGACTGAAGACCACAACAACAACAACAAATGTGCCATCAACATAAGTTGGAAGACAGTGGAATTACTCACAATCTGAACAAGACAGTACTGGCAATTTACTCACTCTGAAGTGGAAAAGTATTATTTCATTTGTATAGTGCATTTGAAGTTCAAAATTTTTTTTTTGTTTTATTGCTGCTTACTGCTTGAAGTTGACATATATATAACTACACATGTAGAGAGAGAGAGAAAAGAAAACACACACAAGAAGACATTTCTGAGTGTCATATTAAAAATTCTTCACTGAATTTATCCATAAAATTATGATTTATGACTGGTTAAAAATAGGCTCTCCAAGTAAACTACTGAATTTTTTGCCATTTTTAAAGAAACACAGCTGTCATTAGATGTATTTAAAAAGCTGATCAGTACCATATTCTTATTCAGTATAAAAAGCTGTTGAAATATACAAAAGCAGGGGTACCTAAGCTGAGAGAACCTTTCATAAAAGTTACCGAAAGTTGTCACTTAAGCATTCTTGTAGGTGGTGCAAACTTGGAACCCCCATCTATGAGAGGCTGTAGATGTGAAACCAAAGGAAATGTGTAGCTGAGACTTTGGGCATATCCATCCAATACATCGTGGAACTTCCTGCAAAATTTCATTAGACTCTGAAGTGGTCGAGTGCGGGACCCTGGTCCACTTGTCATGGAATGACCCTATAGTGCAATTACAGATTACGTAATTTATAAATAAGATCTGGCAGTGGGTTGTGTGGAAGTTAAAAAGACAACGGAAACAAGTATGTCTATTGGGAGAAGTTGAGATCCTGACTGACAGTTGGATTTGGCACTGTCAGCAAGCACAGAGATGATAATTATCTGGACAATAGATGGCAACTTGGAGTGAACTGTCTGTGAGGGTGTATGTGGCGGCTTGTGTTCTCAATGTGAAGAAAATTGCTGCTGGAAATATGGAAGATGATATGATCAAGTTCCTTCACTTGTAATTGCTCACTTTTGTGTTGGGGCAGTGGCGCTTCAGGTTGAGAACATGTACTGTCTGCTGACTTACTTTTCTGTAGACAGATCTTCTGGTTTCCCATCATAGCTCTAGATTATAGACTAATCATTCTTCACCATTGTCCCTTTACATAGGAAAACCCAGGGATATTGCCCAGTTTAATTATAGTTTCACAGAAAAGTTGAGTGAAACAGATATTAGTGTCAGTAGTATGAGAAACAACTGAAGTCACAAAAATTGAACAAAGCTCCAGAATTTGATGGAACCTCTATCAGATTCTATACCGAATTTGTGGCTGAGTCAAACAAGGGAAACTCTAGGTGGGAATATCAACAATATAAGGAAAAGAGATAGATTGCTACTCACTGTAAAGATGACACATTGAATTGCAGATGGGCACAACAAAAGACTATTACACATTTAGCTTTTGGCCAGAGCCTTCCTCAGAAAACACTTGACTTCCATCTCCGGAAACTTGGGCCAGAATGCAGCTGTTATGTTTAACAAAAGAAGCAGTCTGGAGAGGATGAGGAAAGGAAAGGGATAGCGGTGTGTGAGTGAGGGAAGAGTAGAACACTGTCTGGCATGCAGGGCATGGAAGGTGGCATGATAAGGACAAGACTGTCAGCAGGCACAGTGGCAAAAGGCAGGGGGCGGAGGGGGGAATGGATAAAGAGAGGAGAGGGAAGGGGAAAGATGGGCAAGTGCATGGGCAGAGGACAGCACACAAAGAGGGTGAGGGGATGTGAATACGGAAGACACGATAAGATAGAAGTGGCGGGAACTCTTGGGTGGAGTGTGTGTGGCCAGTATAATTTCAGGAGTGGAGAATGTGTTGTAAGAAGGCTAACTCCCATCTGTGCAGTTCAGAAAAGCTGATGGTGGACAGGAGGATCCAGATTGCCCAGGTTTTGAAACAGTCATTGAAAGCAGGTGTGTTATGTTCAGCTGCATGTCATGCCACAGGGTGAGCTAATTTGCTCTTGGCCACAGTTTGGTGGTGGCCATTCATCCTAGTGGACAGCTGTGCAATGATTGCAGCAGAGCTTGTATATGACATGATTGCTTTCACGGGTTGCCCAGCCTCTGATGGTGTAGGATAAGCCTGTGACAGGACTGGACTAGGAAATGGTGGGTGGGTGAATTGGGCAGGTCTTGCACCTGAGTCTTCCACAGGGATAAAATCCCTGTGACAAGGGGTTGGGATTGAGAGTGACATAGGAATGTAGTATTATTAGTAACTTTATTCATCTGTAGATCTCTTTCTACGAGGATATAGGACATGTCAAAGTATTTACAAGTTTAGACCATTTTAAAATAAGCTAATTTGTACACTTATACTTCTAGTTAGAGACAATCATTACATTTACTCCTGGTATACAATACTTTCTGTCTTTTTTTTTTTTTTTTTTTTTTTTTTTACAAATTACTTATTTAATAATGTAATGCCACACTGTTCACTCATATCTCACTATCAGTCACTGCACACACTATACAGACATTGTTTCATAACACTTCACTTACAAAACACACGCACACACACACACACACACACACCGGTGATGTCTGGGCCATTTTCTGTACCATAGCTTCCCATTTGCTATCCTGAAAAACTGAGTTAGCATCTCTCTATAATGAGTGAGATGTTGAGCTCAGAAGGAGGAAGATGTGTTAGTACTGTGCTATGCGTAGCATGGGGTTAAGTTTTCTAGAAAAGGAAAAAAAAAATAGTGTGAAGGTGTTATGTGGAATGTTGGATGTTTTATAATCATGATTATTATTTATTTGTGTAACATTTTTTTACCACACCCCTGCTCTGTTTTATCTAAGTAATCCTTCAATGTATAAATTGTATTGCATAACAGTAATTTTTAGCTGCCTTTTTAAATAAGTGTATTTTTGCAATTCCTTTAATCTCTTTTGGTAATTTATTCTGCAGTTTTATTCCTTAGTAGAAAATACTGTTTTGAGTTTTATGTTTATTTTTTCTTGGTAAATGTAAGTTGAGTCTAGCTTTTGTTCCATGGTCATTGGCAGAGCTGTTTGTGCAGTAGTTATCAATGCTATTTTTGATGTGTGCAACTGACTGGTAAATGTATTCACACAGAACAGTTAAAATCCCAGTGTTTTGAACAGATATTTACAATGAGCTCTACTACTGTTTTTGGTTTGGCTCTTTTCTGGAGTTTGAAAATTGTGTTCATATTTTGTACATTTGTTCCCCAAAATTGGCCAATCTTAGGTCCGCCATATTTAACACTGCTATGTCTCCTTGGCCACTAATGGCTTCTATGGGGTTTCCCTATGATGTAGGTTCTTGTCTGTCTTACTCGCACACTACAGCACTTAGTCCTTAATAGACAATAGTGAGTTTCCCAATCTCGTGGTGTATCTGCGCCCTTTGTGGCATGCGGTCCTAGATGACAGAGTTCGTTTCACAATTCCTGTAGGCTGACTCTTTCGGCCACGTATTTAAATGAGAGTGCAATGCTTGTTAACTCACATTCTGCATTACCTTTCTTAAGCAAAGGTGCAGCTCTTGCCTGTTCTAACTGCCCTGGAAATGTCCCTGATGTGAAGGATTCATTTATTATATTTGTTAAGGGGCCTTGTATAATCTCTATGCATTGTTTCAGTACACACATTGGTACTTCATCTAAGCCTACTGGCTTTTGGTTTTTGAACAGTTTTACTGACTTCATTCTCTGTGTTTGGAAGTAAGATCATTGTATTTAGCACAACATTACTTACAGCAGGTGTTATATTTGTTTTGGACTAAGATGTTGTGGAGATTGGGTTGGCAATGGAACACCACTTCCGGAGGAGTGTCAAATCAAATAAGAGAGAAATCCTACCCAACATCCTTTCCACTCTTCTCAGGTTCCTTCAATCCAAATACTTTTCTGCAAAAAAAAAATTCTGAAATATTAACTCTTTAACTGCTCTGGTCGTGTTAACACACGCGCCTTTGTACCAGTCCATGTGTGTTCTGAATGTGTTTATGCGTGCCACCAGTCCTTCTACCTGGTACCCTGAATGTGTCTACGCATTTTCTGCAGTGATATATTCCATAACTCTTCAGTTTATTTATCTCAGCATCATGGTCTATCTAAATATTTTGAAAAGGTAACAAAAAGTGAAAAGAATAATATGGTGCTTCATTCGGTGTGGTGTGTTTCCATTGCCATTTGTTCACAGAATTTGTTATTGCATAATAATTAATATCTTAAGGGCTGTTGAGGGATGTGACACTCAGCAACAAAAACTTGTTCAAAACTTTATTTTGCTACTTTGACAGATTTTTGGCAATTATTTCTTAGATGGGTCAGCACTGTAGTAAAGCAAGTGTGGCCATCTGTAGATATGTATTGGATAGAAACTGGCCATCTTTTCAAAGTATTTGGATACATTATGATGCTGAGAAGGATATGTTTATACCACTGCAGAAAATACCTTGTTTACTTAATATTTCACAAAATATTTGCAGAAGACTGTGACCAGTAACTAAACTAACAGAAACAGGAGTAAGTATTTGGAGTAACAGTTTTAGAACTGAGGTGACTCTGTCTCTCTTTAAAATGATGATTTGAATTCAGTTAAATGTTATTCCAGGTGCCTCCAGTCTTGAGCAATAAAGTTCAATAATAATATTTCTCAAGTGAACTACTAGAATATTAGGCTTCAAATAAAAATCCCCTGAAAAATTTAAATTATCAGTATAACAATTGTAACTGGGCCATAGATTTAGTATCTGACTGCATTCAATAACTTTCTGGCCCTACAGATGCTGCTAACAAAACCAGAGTGTACCAAATGTTAAAACAAAGAGAAAGTATTTCTCTCTTCCAGGCAAATTAAAACTGTGTGCTGAACTGGAACTTAAACTTGGAGCTTTTGCTTTTCATAGGCAAGTGGTTTAACAACTGAGCTATCCAAACATGATTAACAACCCACCCTCACAGTTTTTCTTCTGCCAGTACCTCATCTCCAACCTTCCAAAATCACAGAAGTTTTTTTCTGCTTGCCTTGCAAGACTAGCATATTACTAGGATATTGTGAAGACATGACTTAGCCACACCGTGGGGCATTGTTTCCAGAATGAATTTTTACATTGCAGCAGAGTGTGTGCTGATTTGAAACTTCCAGGCACATTAAAACTGTGTGCCAAAGAAGGACTCGAACCTGGAACCTTTGGCTTTTGTGGGCAAATGATCTATCAAGTGAGTTATCTGAACACAACTCACAATTTTTTCCCACGATTTAAAAAAAAAAAAAAAGGGTGGGGGGGGGGGGGCTGCAACTTGACCATTACATCCGTCTCCACTGAGACAGAAGCTGATTGAGCTGAATTTCGTGAGTTGACAGAAAGGTTAGATGATTGTGAATCATAGTATAAAAAAAAGGGGGTGGGGGTGGTGTGCATAGATGGAACGTATGGCAAGACTGCTGTAGAACAGTCAGGATAGCCTCATGTGCCTACAAATGCAAGTTCCACCTCTTTTTCAGAACCATCACTCTCTGATAATAAAAATCTTACACACTGAATTAATTCACATGAGAAACATTAATTATCTGATCTCGTCTTGTTCTTACATTTTTTACAAAATGAAAGCCTTCTTTGGGTAGGAATTATCCTTTGCTGAGCAATGTGATGGTAGAGATTGAATTCACACATTGCAGTAACATCTCTCTTTTTTTTAACCTTGAACTAAACTCGGTCCAGCTTCTGAGGATGACAGTCCACACTTCAGTACAACTGAAATGCCCATCGTGATGACGTCTAGTGGATGGTCAGTAGTGCTGTACCACTATGCTATGAGCTTCTTGGGCCATCAAGCAGAAGGTCCAACTGTGGGAGAGGAGGACAGACGTCCAGCATTTGATGGTCTCAGCAAAGGCAGGAGATGGCACTGTCTGATGGGTACTGGCAGCAACAGGCATTGTTGTCTGAAGCATAGGCTTGAGGCGGCTGACTGTCAATCTGGAGCCCAGAGCAGAACTGGCTGTCAATGAGCTGAGTGGCAACAGAGGAATACAGGCATGTGGACACAAACCGTGCAAGTGAAAGTAGATATCTGTGACTGCAGTGCTAATTGCTGTGACCTACTCACCATGTATCAGCATGGCTTGTGCCTCCAGACCAGCAGCTGCAGAAGGTCTGGCAGCAAACAGCCTAGCGAATCTTCTAATGACAGACTACCTCCTGAGGAGACAAAGCAGGTGCCACATGTGGCCTGCGAAGCACATCCATAAGTGTGGTCCCAGCCCTGCATATACCACACTCCTCCCCCCTTACAAGAGATGGTGCAGCAATCTCAGAGAAGTGCAGCACCTAAGGGAGGAGGCACCAAAAAGCCACCAGAACAGACTGAAATGAAACAACAGGACAAAACAATGAAGGAGAACATAAAATGATCCTGGCAAAAGAAGCATCCGTGCAGTGGAACAGGGGGCAGGGCTGGTGGCAATGGAGTGTCCAAGAAGTCACAGCCAAAAACCCAGAAGAACACGTGACAAGATTGGGGGTTTGGAGACAGCCAGGAAAGTCACTGAGGAGTTGGTGTGGTGGCAGCAACGACCATGAATGGCGTCGCAAGGTCCAATTACAGCTGTGCAAATGTCCATGGTGATAACCGTGGAGATGATGGGGCGAGCTGTCACAATGGCTGTGGTGGCCAGGAACGGTGCCACGAGGACTGGCTGCAATAGGCTGATGATGATTGGAGGGCCAGGAGTGACAGAACCAGTGTTACAACAGGCATCAGCGCGATGGGATTGCCAAGAACAGGTCTGATGAGGGGATCAGCATCTGGAGAAGTCATGAGCAAGGGGTGTGCACATCAGAGGGACTTTCATCAGAGAACAAGCGAGCGTAAATGCATTTGTGTAAAAAATGCACAGTCAGTTTGGGGGGGGGGGGGGATGAAACTGTGCTCCAGCAAAACTATACAAACACATAACAGGAAACACTGAATTGCACATGAATAGGTGGAGTGATAGACAAGACCAGGAGCTGACACTGCAGTCAGCAAACCTAGGCCAGGTTCTAGAGAGGATGACTCTTGATGAGGTACTGTACTGAGAATCCACATGAACTCTGAGTATCACGCCTGGGAGTCAGCCTCATCACCACTGATGATTCCAGCAGAGGTGTGAGACGGCACTGCCTAGGTAATGGCAGTGGCAATCATTGTGGTCTGAAGCAAGACTTGAGGCAGCTGTCAGTCAGTTTGAAGTCCTGAACAGAACTGGCAGTCGAGGGGCTGAATGGCAACCCAAGTACCCGTCAGGGAGGAATATGGGTGTGTGGGCTTGTGACCACACAGGTGCAAATAGGTTCCTGGGACTGCAGTGCTGATTATCATAACGTATGAACCATTTACCTTACTTCATATATTATAAATATATGTAATAAACACCCATCCTCTCCATGTCGCTTCATCCACAGCACATCAGTATAACTCAGCTGCTAAAAGTGACCAGTTTTATGAAGATGATTTAAAAAATTTATGCTCATTTTCATTTACTCTTTAGGAACTACTGGAATACTTCTTCCCTCACTACAGCTTCTGCCTCACTGGAGATTAATGTAAATATATTGCTCTCTTTTCAGTATAGAAATGAATCATTATTTAGGTGCTACTTTTGAGATTACTTAAAGATCAGCATTGGTGGTGTACCCAGTTCTTACTAGCCTACTACTTAAAAAATGATTCTTAATACATCAGTGATAACACCAGTAGCTGCAATAAACACCATCTGCTCCATTCATTATCAGTTAAGCACCATGGCTAAAATCTCTCTTTAAATATATTTTACTCTTCTACCTCCTTGTACTTTGTCATTTCATAGCTAAAAATGGCTCCAAGAAACTCACTTAATTTTAAGGCTATGCTCAGAAAATGCCATGAATCTTGAGTATTTTCTCTTTTGTGCTCAGCCAGCAATAATGCTGGAGAAAGCTCAAGCTGCTAATGCATTTAGAATAATTGAGCTCTACTGAGATTAATTAAAATACAGTAAATGGTGTAACATTTTTCTCTTCTTTAAAATAAATAAAAATAGTGAGGGCCAGTTCACCTTATTAAATGAAGAAGTGTATAAAAATATTAACAAATAGCTTTTAAATGAATAAAAAAAGGTCTTTCCAATACCATCATTGGTTACTTTGAGAAGGGCCACATATGTAATATTTCTTGATGTGTTTCATATAGAAATTACTACCTCTGCACCGTTCTGTGCAGTGGACGCACTTTGAGCCTTTCCCTACAAAATTATCTCTGTTTAATTTGCTGTTTTCTAATACATCTGGTATGTCTAGTCCAAGAAGCTTAGCAAAGCTTGCACATCACTCTGGTCTCTGCCAATTACATTCTAACTCATTGAGAATAGCAATCAACTTTTTAAACTACTTATGAGGTGTTCATATCTCAATGGATCATCCAAGTACTCATTCAGATTCATATATGTTTGAAAATAGGCTCTGCAGCCCCACACATCTAAGCATATTTATATTGATCCAGGCTTTTTAGAGTTAATCAGCTCTGAACTCCTTCTGACCACAATCTGTTTTTAAAGGCCAACTGAAATTCATCAAACGTCAGTATTATCTTGAGTCATGGGTCCCCGTTATGTGGTATCACCTCTTGATAGTCCACAACAAACTTACTTTTTTATTAGTCTGACTATCCTTTAGGAAGTACGCACTGAAATGATTTAAAAAAATGTAACTGTATATAAATCACCACCCAGATCATGTGAAGCAAAATTATGTAATTTTAATTCATCTGCTTGTGTCAATGATTCATTTAACCATATCAGTTCCATTCAACACTTGTTCCTTAACTTCACTTAACTATTAAATGAAAATATTACATTGAGAGGCTTGTAGATGGGAGATGATAAGGTTGTAAACTTCAGCAATAATTATTCTGTTCTGTAATGGAAGTCATAATGATTTGGAGTTCTAGTCTGGCAAAGAGTGTACCTGTCCATGAGGTCTTTCGACCACTAGCTACATTCATGGAACAATAGGGCAAGATTACTGAATGTCCTATGTGTTTCTCAGACACACAATAATCTCATTTGTGTATACAACAAAGCTTGTGTAAAAGCTGTTCTTTACATGTTGATATGCCTTTGGTGTTTGCAGAAATGATTGTAATGCTTAGCTGTGATATGAGCCTTTCCCGATAGTTCAGTAGTATCTCTCTCAGCTTATGTGAGATGTATATTTCCTCTCGATAATTTCAACAAACAGAAAGCATCTGTTGTTGTGGGTGATTTCAATAGTCGCTGCATTGTATGAGGCTATTCTTAATACAGTTTTAATGGAGATGTCATACTGGAGTGGGCAGACCTACATCAACCATCTTTGGACCATGACAATTAACTTCCCCTACCTTTTAATAGTGACAGATTGCAGTGCAGATCTAATTTTTGAAAATGAAAAAATAGCCAAACACTGTACAAAATCAGTTCGCACACCAGTCCTTCACACACATCACCATCCAATTGTATGTCAGATAGTACTAGCAGTCAGCTCACACAAGTGAATGTCAAGCAAAGCTACAATTTCAAGGAAGCAAAGTGACAGAATTCCACCGCAGTGCCTGATGAGAGGATTACATCAATTGAATCCTCTCCAGAGGCATACATAAAGCTTCTGGAAGCCATCCAATACTGCTCCAGAAAAATATTTCTAGAGCCTGTAGAACACATTACAAGCAGGATCATGGAATTGTACCCAACAGCCTAACAGTAAAACTTCCTTTCTCTGGCTCCCACTCCTCCTTTTACAATGACCTTCACCTTTTCATATTCTACCTGTCCCTGTCTCTCACAAACCTGATATTGCAAAAACATCTTTCCATGGCACAGGCACCCCAGGACTGCCCCTGCTCCCTCCGCAAGATACTGCTGCTGTGCAATCCTCGCTACATACATCACATCTCTGAAGCTGAATTCCTTGCTTTCTAGAACCTGGAAGAACATTGTAGACACCACCTTCATAAGTTATCCAACCCGATGACATCCTACTGCCACCTTGGGACACCACTACCCAACTCATGTGCTACTCACAGTGTTCCTCCTCATCAACCCATCATAGTACCCAGACCATGCCCAGGGGACCTTTTAAACTTGCCACATACCAAAATGCCAGATCAAGAGCCTAAACAATCCCAGAACACTGTTGTTAACCTTTACACCAAAATCCGTAGCCCCACAGAAGTTTCAGTACTATCCAAAGACCTCATCTTTACCTCTACACCCAAATTTAATCATGTTGGATTTGTCAAAGACCTATTCTCCTTCCCCTGATCTTCTTTGCCACCAATACCTCCAACCAAAGCCAACCTAATTCTAACATTGAACCATGCCTCTCCCAGTTCTTACCACTATCTAACTATGATCCTCCCCCTGCATCCTCTGACCAAACCATGCCTTGGTCAACTTTACCTTCAACTTGGCCTCACCATCCTTCCCCAAGTCCTGTCTGAAGAACACCAACCTTACAGCAGGGGAAAGGACAGCTTTAGACAGTCTCAAAACAGATTCTGACCTAATGATCCTCCCTGCAGACAAAGGCTCCACCACTGTCATGATGAGTCACAGTGACTACTTGGTGAAAGTCCTCTGCTGAATACCGAGCGAGGTGGCGCAGTGGTTAGCACACTGGACTCGCATTCGGAAGGACGACGGTTCAATCCCGTCTCCGGCCATCCTGATTTAGGTTTTCCGTGATTTCCCTAAATCGCTTCAGGCAAATGCCGGGATGGTTCCTTTGAAAGGGCACGGCCGACTTCCTTCCCCATCCTTCCCTCATCCGAGCTTGCGCTCCGTCTCTAATGACCTCGTTGTCGACGGGACGTTAAACACTAATCTCCTCCTCCTCCTCCTCCTCTGCTGATTGACTGTCTCGTACATCTATAAACTCTGCCAGAGTGACCCCATCCCAGAAGGCCAACATAATCCGCTCCTTTCTTAAAGCCTTAGGCCGTTTCCAGGACGTCTCCCTAGAATCCATTTTCCCTCATCACCCATGTGACACCATACACATTGATCTACATGCCTCCCAAAACCCACAAACCCAACAATCCTGGACGCCCCATTGTAGCTGGTCATTATGCTGCCACTGAAAGGGTTTTGGCTCTCAGTTACCCGTAATCTAGCCTCCCTTGTCAAAGATACCAATCACCTCTTTCACTGACTCTCTACCATCCTCACCCACTTACCTCCTGGTTTCCTACTGGTCACTATTGACACCACTTCCCAAGATACCAGCATCAGTCATGTCCGTGGTCTTGCCGCAGTTGAACACTAACTTTCTCAGTGTTCTACAGACTTCAAAGCCACTACCTTATTCTCCTAACTAACTTTATCCTAATACATAACTATTTCTCCTTTGGAGGGAAAGTTACAAACAAATATGGAGCACAGCCATGGGCACCTGCATGGCACCCTCCTATGTCAACCTGTTTATAGGCCCTCTATAGGAAATCTTCTCAGCCTTTCAGGACCCCAAACCCCTGGTCTGATTCAGGTTCATTGATGATATCTTCATGATCTGGACTCAGGACCTAGAGACACTTTCCTCATTACTTCACAACCTCAACACCTTCTACTACATTTCCTCATTTCGAGAAAACCGAAGGAGTGATCTGTTTTGCTTGCTAAAGGGATTCAACAGTCATGACCACAAAAAAAATTTTTAAAACAACCGATGTCAACAAACTTTGCTATCATCTTCATGTCGTAAAAAAATCTTTTCATTATGAAACATGTTTATTGTGTTTGGACCTCATGCCAAGTTGTCATGTGGCTAAACATGAGCATATTATGAAAGCTTTGTCATAACTAAAATATTTAAAAATCATGAAGAACCATGTGCAAATGGCCGTGTCCATGTATATATTGCTCACAGATTGTTACGCCACAAAAACACAGTACATAGTAGCACATCTGTTTACATAAGCTAGGCATATTTTAAACACTGAAAATCCATTTCATTTGGTCCACTTCAGCCCAGTGTGCCATCTCCCTGGGAGTTGATCTACTCCTCTCTGATGGCCCCGTTCATATCTCTGTCCACATTAAACCCACCAACCACACCTGCATTTTGACAGCTGCCATCCTCACACACTAAAAATTCCCTCCCACACAGCTTTGCCACCACAGACAACATATCTGTAATGACAACTATTTTTCTGAGTATGCAGAAGGCCTCACCAAGGCCTTCACAGACAGGCATTACTGCCCAGACCTATTCCCCAACCAGATTTCCCATGCCATTTCCCCACACACCACCAGTCCTGTCACCACCTCCAAGAGCCAGCTATAAAAGAGTGCCACCCTCATCACAGTACCACCCTGGACTGGAACAGCTGAACCACATCTATCGTCAGTGCTTTGATTGTCTATCATCGTACTATGGAATAACAGACATCCTACCCAAGATCCTTACCACCCCTCCTAAAGTCGTGTTCCATCACACATTCAACCTCCACAGCATCATAGTCCATCCCTGCAGCATTCCCAATCCCAACAACTTGCCACAGTGATCATATCCCTGTGAAAGACCCAGGTGCAAGACCTGCCCAATCCACCCACCCAGTACTTACTGTTCCGGTCCTGTCACAAGCTTATCTTATCCGCATCAAAGGCTGGGCCACTTGTGAAAGAGACCATGTTATATATCAGCTCTGCTGCAACCAGTGCACAGGTTTTTATATTGCTATGACTACCAAGTTGCTGCCCAGTAGGATGAATGGCCACCAGCGAACTGTGGCCAAAAGCAAAGTAGACTACCCTGTGACACAATATGCAACTAAACATAACATACTTAATTTCAGTGTCTGCTTCACAGCCTGGGGCTATCTGGAACCTCCTGTCCACCATCAGCTTTTTTGAACTGTGCAGGTGGGAGCTATCCTTGCAATGCATTCTCTGCTCCCGAAATTATCCTGGCCTTCACCTACAGTAACCTACTGTACTCACACCCTCCAACCAACAGATTGCACCCCCTCATCCTATCATATCCTTCTTTTCACAGTCCCTTACCCTCTTTGTCTGCAGCCCTCTGCCAGTGTACCTGCCCATCCTTTCTCCTTCTCTCCTCCTCTCCTTTTCCACTCCTCATTTTTTTTCTCCCCACACTTCACCTCGCAGTGCTGTGTCCCTGCACACCCTGCCAGACAGTGCTCTTCTCTCCTCCCACCCATACCATGCTATCCCTCCCCCTTTTCTACTGTACTCCAGATTTGCTATTTATGTGACATTCGGGAACAGAGCTGCTGATGGTAGCAGTTATGTGGGCATGAGGTGTGCTTCCTTGTGTGAATGTGTGAGTCAGTACTTTTTCTTTTTTATAAGAAGGCTTTGGTCGAAAGCTATAATTTGCAGCAGTCTTTTTGTTGTACCTCTCTGCAACTCAGCAGTTCATCCTTGTGGTGAGTAGCAATCTATCCTTTTCCTAATATTGTTTGCTAATATTTGTGATATTCCGTAAGCTACAGTGTGTGTTTCTGACATGATTAAATTAAAAAAAAAGTGTGTTTGGGTACCAACTGCTTGACTTGGAACATAAAATTGTC
This sequence comes from Schistocerca americana, assembly GCF_021461395.2. Classification (NCBI taxonomy): domain Eukaryota; kingdom Metazoa; phylum Arthropoda; class Insecta; order Orthoptera; family Acrididae; genus Schistocerca; species Schistocerca americana. The sequence goes on along the minus strand of NC_060126.1, from coordinate 274,865,044 downwards.
TAAATTGTCTCCATTACACTTGCTGCCTCACTCAGTACAGATTGCACATCTTTGGTCTTACAAATGTAAGCTTCATCTTGTTAGCTCATATCCCACAGTATTCTTCTGCTGGTTCATCTTGTTCAATCACCTGTGGTTTTAGCTGACTTAAACTACCAGATATGTTCTCAATGACTGTACATTTCTTGTGGCATGCAGTCTCACAAGCACCATTTAACCCAGAGATTTGTTCAGCCAGGGGGATTTTAGTCTTAATACTTAAACTATTGATTTGCTGTAAATCTGCAGATACTTCCTCCATAAACTTAAACACAACAAGTATTTATTATTTATTTATTTATTATTATTATTTTTTTTTCGTCTTCTCCAAGACTGTTTCTTAAATGACTAATCTCAGTGACAGTGCCAGACTTTAGTTCTCTAAGGTTAGACCTAACTTGTTGAACATTTATGGGAACCAACATGAAGCTTTCTCATCTCCCCATTCACTACAGTCACATTTACTAGATTGATTCTTTTTTTTCTACTGATGTTTTTCCAACTTGAAATTAATTACTGTCACCTTCCTTCCACTCTGGTAACAATACAAGATAACCTGATGTAATTGAGAGCATAGGCCATTGGCTGCACCACCACTGTCTACCATGAGTTATCAGTAGTTCATTCCAATAAGTAGTAGAGGTAATATAATACATCTTCTTGGTTAGTTATAGGCCCACCAACCTATAGTAAGCCCTAATGACAATACTAAAACACTTGTGTTAACTTGTTGATGTGAGAAAGCCAATAAGCTCACTGCCAGGTATCTGCACCTGCTATAGAGTATGAGTAGATGATCACCTGACCTCCATTTGAACAGCTAGTGTCACGTAGTTCTCCAAAATTGCCAAGTGCTGCAGCAGATACAGTGAGGGCTGAACAGCAGTACCATATCTCTCATGTAGCTTGTACTTGCAGTGCTAACGCCGAGTCCTGAACTTTCTCTAACTAAAAATCACTTTTGGTAGATCAGTTGACTCCATTTTAATTCCAATCCTGTCCTGGCAAGGTTTCCAGTGTGCCAACTCTCTTACTTAAAAATGAGGCTTGAATTTAATTTTTATATCAGGGTACCTCCAGTCTCAAGTGCTAAAGTTCAGTAATAATATCACTCTGGTGAACCACCACAAGAATGAACCTAAAATAAAAATTTCCTGGAAAATTTAAATTATCAATATGAAAATCAAAAGCGAGTCCTTAAATTTAGCATCTGGATGTATTTAGTAATGTTCCACCATAACAAGCACTGACAACAAATCCAAAGATTACCAAATGTTGAAACAAAGAGTAAATTCATGGAAATGTATTCTCTTTTTGCAACTATATGAAAGGCTGTTTGTTTTGGCACAATCTCTATGAATATAGAAGCAAGTAAGGGACGATGCAAAACAGAAAATGAGCAAATATTTGTCTCATCTTCATACAGCTAATTAAAAACTGCGTACAACACTAATTAATTGAAAACAAAAATCTCACTATATATATGAAGATAGTAACTGTCCTTGAAAGAACAGATACCATTGACGACCGTGCAGCTTCTCTAGAATAAATGATAAGTAATTGAAACCCTCAGCTGCCAACAGGTGTTGTTGAAATACCTCGATGGGGACAGCTGAAAATGTGTGCCTCGACCGGAACTCGAACCCGGGATCTCCTGCTTACATGGCAGACGCTCTATCCATCTGAGCCGCCAATGACACATATGAATAGTGCGACTGCAGGGACTTATCCCTGGACGCTTCCTGTGAAACCCACATTCCCAACTGTCCACAATCTACATACGTAATGTACCTAATAGATATTTGCCCATCCGCTCATTACTTGCGCACACTAAGGTGACGATTCCCGTAAAAGTTCAGGAAACCTGTGCGCTTTCGCACAGACGAAGGTCAATGGCTGGGTAGCCTTTAAAGGCTCTTACGGGAATCGTCACCTTAGTGTGCGCAAGTAATGAGTGGATGGGCAAATATTGGTTTGACGCAGCTCTGCATGGTACTCTGCCCTGTGCGTGCTTCTTCATCTCCAAGTAACTACTGCACCCTACGTCCCTCTGAATCTGCTTCGTGTATTCATCTCTTGGTCTCCCTTTACAATTTTTACCCTCCATGCTGCCCTCCAATACTAAACTGGTGATCCCTTGATGCCTCAGAACGTGTCCTATCAACCGATCCCTTCTTCTAGCCAAGTTGTGCCACAAATTCCTCTTCTCCCCAATTCTATGCAGTACCTCCTTGTTACTTACATGATCCACTCATCTAATCTTCAGTATTCTTCTGTAGTACCACATTTCGAAAGCTTCTATTCTCATCTTGTCTACAGGGTGTACATAAAGTCCAGGAACACTTTCAGTTATTTATTGCACAAGAACTAAACATTGTACAGATGTCATACATGTTGCGTTTTGAAGAGAAACTCTGAAAGTTTTTTTTACAAACATTCAATATGCGAACCATGAGAGACCCGGCAGATGTCAATATGGTAATCGAATTCTTGCCATACCTGTCCCAGCATGGCATCATCGACTGTGGCAGTCGCTTCCTGTATTCGCTCCCGGAGCTCTGCTACATCATGTGGTAGAGGCAGTACACACACCAAATCTTTAATGTGCACCCACAGAAAAAAGTCACATGGAGTGAGATCTGGTGATCAGTGAGGCCATTTCATGAAACAGCTGTCCATCAATGCAGCAGCTCCGTATTCAGGTACCCATGAACGCCTGGAATCCTTACCCAATCTGTTACCCCTGGAAACAATCCTTGTAACTATTGATGCCACTTCCTTATACACAAATATTCCGCACGTCCAGGGCCTCGCTGCGATGGAGCACTTCCTTTCACGCCGATCACCTGCCACCCTACCTAAAACCTCTTTCCTCATTACCTTAACCAGCTTCATCCTGACTCACAACTTCTTCACTTTCGAAGGCCAGACATACCAACAATTAAAGGGAACAGCCATGGGTACCAGGATGGCCCCCTCGTACGCCAACCTATTTATGGGTCGCTTAGAGGGAAGCCTTCTTGGTTACCCAGGCCTGCCAACCCAAAGTTTGGTACAGATTTATTGATGACATGTTCATGATATGGACTCACAGTGAAGAAGAACTCCAGAATTTCCTCTCCAACCTCAACTCCTTTGGTTCCATCAGATTCACCTGGTCCTACTCCAAATCCCATGCCAATTTCCTTGACGTTAACCTCCATCTGTCCAATGGCCAGCTTCACACGTCCGTCCACATCAAACTCACCAACAAGCAACAGTACCTCCATTATGACAGCTGCCACCCATTCCACATCAAACGGTCCCTTCCCTACATCCTAGGTCTTTGTGGCAAACGAATCTGCTCCAGTCCGGAATCCCTGAACCATTGCACCAGCAACCTGAAAACAGCTTTCGCATCCCGCAACTACCCTCCCGACCTGATACGGAAGCAGATTACCAGAGCCACTTCCTTATCCTCTCAAACCCAGAATCTTCCACATAAGAACCCCAAAAGTGCCCCACTTGTGACAGGATACTTTCTGGGACTGGATCAGACTCTGAATGTGGCTCTCTAGCAGGGATACGACTTCCTCAAATCCTGCCCTGAAATGAGATCCATCCTTCATGAAATTCTCCCCACTCCACCAAGAGTGTCTTTGTGCCATCCACCTAACCTTCATAACCTCTTGGTTCATACCTATGAAATCCCCAAACCACCTTCCCTACCCTCTGGCTCCTACCCTTGTAACCACCCCCGTTATAAAACCTGTCCCATGTACCCTCCCACCACCACCTACTCCAGTCCTTTAACCCAGAAGGTGTACACGACCAAAGGCAGAGCCACGTGTGAAAGCACCCACGTGATTTACCAACTGACCTGCCTACACTGTGAAGCTTTCTATGTGAGAATGACCAGCAACAAACTGTCCATTCACATGAATGGACACAGGCAGACAGTGTTTGTTGGTAATGAGGATCACCCTATGGCTAAACATGCCTTGGTGCATGGCCAGCACATCTTGGCGCAGTGTTACACCGTTCGGGTTATCTGGATACTTCCCACTAACACCAACCTGTCAGAACTTCGGAGATGGGAACTTGCCCTTCAGTATATCCTCTCTTCTCATTACCCACCAGGCATCAACCTCCGCTAATTTCAAGTTGCCGACGCTCATACCTCACCTGTCATTCAACAACATCTTTGCCTCTGTACTTCCGCCTCGACTGACATCTCTGCCCAAACTCTTTGCCTTTACAAATGTCTGCTTGTGTCTGTGTATGTGCTGATGGATGTGTGTGTGTGTGTGTGTGTGTGTGTGTGTGTGTGTGTGTGTGCGAGTGTATACCTGTCCTTTTTTCCCCTAAGGTAAGTCTTTCCGTCCCGGGATTGGAATGGCTCCTTGCTCTCTCCCTTAAAACCCATATCCTTTCGTCTTTCCCTCTCCTTCCCTCTTTCCTGATGAAGCAACCGTTGGTTACGAAAGCTTGAATTTTGTGTGTATGTTTGTGTGTCTATCGACATGCCAGCGCTTTCGTTTAGTGAGTCACATCATCTTTGTTTTTAGATATATGTATGTCTTTATGTACAAAATGAAAAATGGGATGAAGTTTATCAAGGACACATAGTAGATGAGAAATTTAATTATTTCGTAAAAAGCTTCATACAGTGTTATGAATCTGGCTTTCCTTTACAATGGGTCCAGGAAAGTTGCAGTAGAATGCAGAAGAAGGATGGCTAGCATTTGGGATTAGAGTATCTTGTTCTAGGAAGAGATAGCTTTATTTAATGCAGAGGACTAGCTCCAATCTAGGCTTAATATGTATTACAAGCACTATTGCAGAATTCTTTAACATGTCATTAGAAAGGCAAAAACTTTGTGATTTGTGCAAAAAATTAAAAATTCTGAAAATAAGTCAAGGACCATTTGGAGTACTATTCAGCATGAAATGAGTGAACTTTGTAAACTAAATGACATTCGACTCCTTGAGACTGACAGTATGAAATTCCAAACATTGACTATTAAATACAGTCAATTCTTCCTAACAGTAATTTCAAGCACAATACTAAAAATGGTCCATCAAAAGTGGATCCATGAGACTTACTTTGGCATTCAATGCATCATACTCCATCACTGGACATCAGTTTTGCAACCTTGTCCATTAGAGGGATCACAAACATCATGAAGAAGCTGTAACTCTTCTTGCTACAATAGTATTTTAACCAAAGTACATTACTGAAATCTTATGCTGACCTGGTAGTGCTGCCTCTGTGTTACCTTTGTAGCTAGTTGATGAGACAAAGTATGTTTCCTGCAAGACACCCTGCATAGTGCATAGCAACACTCATTTATAAAAGTGGAAATAACAGGGTTGCCACAGGTTCTGGAAACCAGGGAATTTCAAAGACACGAGGGCAATCAGAGAAATAGCAGGTAAATTTGGAAGGGGGGGGGGGGGGACACTGAAAAAATCCCAGAAATGAAGTGCCATGCATCGTCACTCGCTGGGTGCAGCTGCGTATATGTGCCACTTCCCTACTCTCTCATTATTATTGCTTCTCCCTTTTCCATCACTCCCCTCCGTTTGCTCTCAGTCCTGCCACCACTTTGTTTTGCTAGCCAAGAAGGTGCCGACGGTAGGCATGAGGAGTGGTTTGTTTGAATCTGATTCTCAGAGACTGTACATGGAGCTGCCTTAGACAGTGGTCATGTGTGCATGAGTTGTGTCTGAGTGATTTTGTGAATGTGTGTGCGCTCTCGCTTTATGACAAAAGCTATGGCTGAAAATTTAGTTGTGAGAGAATAATTGTCTTTTCTACACGCCTGTCTGTGGCTCAGCAATTGTCTTTATGGTGAGTTGCTACCCATCCTCATTATTATTAATTCTCAGAGTATTTGAACAAGTTATCTGTTCCATGGACTGATCACTGTCTGTGGCTCGCGAATAGCTGGCCACATGAGTGGATTTCCTCGACAGGCCAATACTGCAGGCTGTTTCTGCAGGTAACTGTAATGGATCAGGCCTGCTGATCTTAAGCCATTCGGTTCCCATTAATGTGCAGGTCCTACCCATCGGATCTAGTCTCACTGATCTGCCCACAGGCCAGGTCTGTTTATGTGTGGTGTAATGCAGCAAATTTTCATGGTTTATCCATGGAAACAGGACTGTGATACTCCTCAGCAGACCAGAGTCTATGGGTGATGGATTTCAGGAATTGTGACTGTTTAACTACAAGTACATTGTACAGTGTGGTGTTTTATAGATGTTTTATATGTTCTACTACATTTTGGCACTTCAATAATAGTTTGTGTGGTAGAAAGTCTGGATGACAAGAAGAAGAAAATTGTGTCAGTCACTGGTGGTTTGTACACTATGTACTCATATATTTCTCGAAAGAAAAATCACACAATACCTGTAAATAAAATAATAGATGTAACACAGTGGGTAATAACTAGCAATAACAAACATAGTAGAACCAACATTTTGTTAGTGGTTACCTATAGTGTTGGTTTACACAAATGTTCCCTGCCTCATACACTTCTTTCAAGAGGCCAACTTTTTTTTGAGGTTATTTCTGAAATCAGTGAAGGTATTTTAAATCTCTCTTGTAACTCCAAGGAAATGCGTATTTTTGTCACCACTCACTTAAGTGAGCATGGGAAACCATCCCAAAACCACGCTCAGTTGTTCAGCCATTGCAGGGACTCGATCTGGATCTGGTTCACCTTTCTGTCTCACTTGCTAGTGCATGTTATACTATACAAGCAGGTCCACTCAGAAAGCAGTACATAATCTCATGAGCCCCAAAGACTAAAAAAGAAAAATTACTTTCCCGAATAATCTTGGTTGCACACAGCTGTGTTAATCAATTTATTACACACCAAGTTTTAGTTGTAAACAGATCATCTTCAGGTCTATTGTGACATCAGAATCAGATGTTTAAAATCCATACCACTATCAAACAGCATGTCTGTGTTTAACCATATATAGGGACCTGAAAAAAATCACATCTGCTATAATTGCAAAATAGATGCAGAAAACTGAAAATACCTCAATATTCAGAAACAGAGTAAAAGAATACCTTCTAAGCTGTTCCTGCAGTTCATCAGAATATTTCATTTCATATATGTAAATTTCACCTAACTCTAATATTTGAATTCAATAGATGTTGACTTTGGCAGTACATAGACATTGGTAGCATGAAGTTCTGTAATTCAGAAATGATGACCATCATTGTCTGTTTGAATGTTTTAGTGCCAGTCATAATTTGTTGTTAGTATACTTTGCAGAAGTAGTCACATTTAATGTATTATTTGACATATTCCACATCGAAAGATTCTCATTCATGATGCATTTACGAAACATGCTGTGTGAATGAATGTGATATAGTGTGCTGTTGATATTTGTACCATATTTCTGTCACTTCTGTTATTCTGCTTTGATATGTATCCCAGACAGAGAAACAATAGTCAGGAACTGACTAGCCACAAGTTTTGTAATCAGTCTCCTTCATAAGTCAAGTACAATGTCTAAGAGTTTTTTAATTCATTTGTCATGAGAAACAGCTACATGTATGTGCTTTAAGTGAATGATAATTGCATCTCATTCAGTGCCATAGTGATGGATAATTTAGACTCTTTTTTAATAACAAAAATTTACTGCTCACATTAGCATGTTCACACACATTATAGGAGCTCTCTTCTGTTCACACACAGTAGCCTGCATTGAGTCAGCTTGGGCAGAGAGTCTGCTATCAGTCCATTCACTCCTACCTTGTAATGTGCAGACCTAGCATTTCACAATTATTTTAATGTATTATTTTTTTCTCATTGCCACGTCTTAATGAGCACCATTGTCCAGAGGGCTGCTTATAAGCCAACTGTTTCTCTTTTCTTTTTTTTTAAATTATTAACAGTTACAGTTCCATTTCACTTTGTTAATTTCTTTACCTTTTATTATTCATCCAGTATAAATGTGCAAAAAATATAAATATCTTTTTCCTATTTGTTCAACATCTTGATACATTCTGGTTTCAATGCCTTTCTTAATATGCACTTCTTGTTGTATGAGGGTCACTCCAAAAGAAATACACACTAGTTTTGTAAAAATACAGTTTTCATTCTGCATGTGTGAAAGTTTTACAGTGTGTTGATACATCCTTCCTGCTTGTTTTCAAACTTGGTTCAACCTGTTCCCGTGAGTGGCACCATCACAGAATGTCTTCAAGATGGCTGCTACACTTGACATTCGTCAGAAGCAATGTGCTGTCATAGAATTCCTGTGCTGTGAAAATGGGACATTGGGAAACATCCACAAGAGGTTGAAAAAGGTGTATGGAGATGCTGCTGTCGATCGCAATACAGTTAGTCGATGGGCAAGCAGGTTACGTGATGAAAGCGGGCATGGCAATATTGAGGATTGTCCTCGCAGCGGCAGGCCTCGTACTGCACACACTCCAGACAATGTGCAGAGAGTTAACGAATTGGTGACTGCTGACAGACACATCACAGAGAACAAATTGTCACGCTACGTTGAGATAGGGGAAGGAAGTGTTTGCAGAATACTGAAAGTGTTGGCGTTAAAAGAGGTTTGTGCCAGGTGGGTTCCCAGGACGTTGACAGTGGCTCACAAAGAAGCAAGAAAAACAGTATGCAGCAAACTTTTGGAACAGTACGAGAATGATGGAGATGAATGTCTTGGAAGAAGTGTGACAGGTGATGAAACATGGCTTCATCAGTTTTCACCAGAGACGAAGAGGCAATCAATGGAGTGGCATCATACAAATTAACCCAAGAAAAAAAAAAAAATTCGAAACCATACATTCTGCTGGAAAAGTTATGGCTACAGTGTTTTTCGATTCCAAAGGATTCTTGCTTGTGGACATCATGCCAAGTGGAACCACTATAAATTCTGATGCATATGTGACGACACTGAAGAAACTTCAAGCTCAGCTGAGTCGTGTTCAACCACATCAGCAAAAGCAGGATGTTTTGCTGTTGCACGGCAATGCACGGCCACATGTCAGTCAAAAAAACCATGGAAGTGATCACAAAACTCGGATAAAGAACAGTGAAACACTTGCCTTACAGTCCTGACCTGGCTCCATGTGACTATCATCTCTCTGGGAAACTGAAAGACTCTCTTCGTGGAACAAGGTTTGAAGATGATGACTCCCTTGTGCACGCTGCCAAACAGTGGCTCCAACAGGTTGGTCCAGAATTTTTACTGTGCGGGTATGCAGGCGCTGGTTCCAAGATGGCATAAGGCAGTTGAGAGGGAAGGAAATTATGTGCAGAAATGAAAATATTGTTCCTAAAGGATGTTGCTACACACTGTAAAACTTTCAAACATGTAGAATAAAAGATGGACTTTTAAAAAAATAGTGTGCATTTCTTTTGGAGTGACCCTCATAAATATTATTTCTTGTTACACATGCCTGTTCATTTGATGTGTCCTTTCGTTTATGATATATTTTTGTAACCCTGTTTCTTGAATTATCTGTCCTAGATTCTTGAATTTTTTGACCTTCGTTATATTAATGTTGTCTGTCTATAAAAAAATTTTGAATGTTTTATATTGGCAACAAGTTTGGTTTTGTCTGCAGAGATTCTTAACCTTCTCTACTGATCACCTTTTCCGAAAGACTGACTTGTATTTCTGCATATGATAGATTTTCAAACAGTACTGAAGAATCATCTGCAGATGCCAGGCAGTTTATTTCGATACACTTTTTCTCTCTTCCCAGTTTTATTGGCGATACTTAATATTATTTTAATTGTTTATTCCAAATTCTTACTGTTTTTCCAAATAAGTAATTGAAAAATACTGGAGACAAGACATCACCTTGTGTCATATCTTTATTTGCACTGCCTGACAAAGAAAAGAAAAGAAAAGAAATAAAAAAGAAAAGAAAAGAAAAGAAAAGAAAGTGATGCACCCAGAAGACATGGTCGGATGTTAATGCAACTTTGTACACATGCACACCATCAATGAGTATGCAAAGATTAGAGATGCAGTTTTCTGTCACAGGTAGAATGCTTATTAAGTGGTGTTTCTAGATCTGTTAAGGTGCTTAAGGGGTGTGAAGCACATCAGGTGTTGAGTGATCATTGTTCAGGACACAGAGATGCCACATACTTGTGTGAGACAACATTAGCAGCACCTGACAAAGTTTGAAAGGTCCCTATCATGGGTTTCCATTTGGCTGGATTCTGTCACACTGTAGCTAATGGCAAGAGCTTACTTCTCTAGCTGAGAATATTAGCACTAAGCATTGGTCAAGAGTTTGGATGCTAAAGAATCAGTCTGTCCATAGGTCCAATCTGTATGAGAACACTGCACCAGTCCCCTATGACCACTAGAACAACTGGCTTAGTGAGATGAAGATGCATTAAACAATTCTATCACTCAACAATGCTTCCCTCAATCACTGAAAACAGTTTGACATTCCTGAGATCATGCAAAAGCAACATTTTTTCTGCGTAACCTGCGCCCTGGGGTCACAATTTGCATTGCATTCAGAATGAAATGAATATAGTGAGTGTGTTTTCGTAGTACAGTTTGAAGTTCACTTACATTGTGAGGTGCTAGGAGGTCCCAAGTTGCAGTTATATGAGACTGCAAATGGTGGAAGCCATGCGTGTTAGTTACATGGTTCAAGTACTGAGCTTTAATTTGAAATTAAGAACACTTATATTTGTTGCACTTGAGACCAGAATTAGAGAAAAATGTGCTTCTCAGATTATGGAGATATTCCTTGGGAATATGACCTAGAACTGTAATATCATCTAAACATATTGTATATGAAGGCACTGTAGTGGTTAGCTGCTGAAAATTTGCAGGTGCTGAAGCACTATCAAAAGGCAAATGTAAAAATTTGAATAACCCCATGTGGGTGCTGATCACAAAAAATTTCTGAGACTACTTGTCCAATGGAATCTGCAAATAGGCATGCTTTAAGTCTGTTTTAGAGAAGAAGTCGTATGCTCCTAGCTGCTTATCTATCAGTTCATTAGGCCATGGTAATGGAAATGAGTCAATCACTATTTGAGGATTCATTGTTGATTTGAATCAATGCACAATTTTAAGACACAAAATGGTTTCCTGGTGACTACAAGAAGAGATGCCCGCAGATTAGCTGGTACTGGAATGATTATGCCTTTGTCCTACTAGGATAACAATTGTTGTGCCAGTTGATCTCTGATTGCCTGAGGCATCAGAGTGCCTGATAAAAATTGAGGCTGCGCATCTTCCTTCATTGTAAAATGAGTCTCCAAATTGCTTTCTTTGCCTAGGCTGTGCTGAAAAAGTTCACTAAAGTCTGCAAAAAGTTTTGAAACACTGTCCTGCAGCACAGAAATATTCACAGAAAATATGTTGTCCTCAATGTGCAACCCAAAGAGATCAAATGAATCATTACCAAACAAGTTTTGATTATCCTTTGAACACAATACTGTGAATGAAACTGTCGTTGTAACCTTGCTTAAAGTGGCAGACAGGCTACAAACACCAAGAACTGGGATATCTAGCCATTATAAAGAGAGAGAGAGTGGTCTCTACTATCAAACCTACTTTGCAGCACAGAAATGTGACGAGAGTCAAAGTCTACCACAGTGCTATCATAAGAATCCTGCACCTTGATTAATTCTAACACTTGCTTCAAACATGAGTCCAGATACTTTAGTATTTGTTCCCTGAGTGTAGAGTCTGACACATTCAGAATGGTAGTGCCTTGAATCATGGCATCATTGTAATACCCTTCTTATTCACACTTAAACTTGCAATGCCTGGTCACTCCTTGTAAACCAGATGTTTGTAAATTTGATGAGGTTTACTACAAAATAAAAAAAAAAGAAGACTTGTAATGAGCAGCAGCCATGTTCACTTGTCCACCAAAGAACTTGTCTCACACAGCAATCAAGAGCTCATAGTCTGTACTTTTGGTGTGGGCAGTGGGACAAAGTCCACACACCATTCTATAAACTGTGATGCCTACTGTAGCACACAGCAATCAAGAGCTCGTGGTCTGTACTTTTGGTGCGGGCAGTGGGACAAAGTTTACACGCCAGTTATAAACTGTGATGCCTACTGTAGCGAAAAAATGCAGTTTTCTGTCCATACTTTGAATGTGATCTGCAGTGAAGTGGACATCAGCACAGTTTTCAAACCAGCCTTCCTGTTATGTGTCGAATGCATGGAACTGTGGTGCACAGACAGGTGGAACATGTTGTGGTACTGCTTGGGGTGTTGCAAGTGGTACAAATAAATTAGTTTGAAATATCATGTCTGTTATGAGTTGTTGGATTTGCTGGGCCTGCAATTGAATAGCATGACACTTCCTGTGATACACTGGCCGTGATACAATGCAAAAGACACTAATAGAAGACAGTGTAAACACTAGAGCTGTAAAGAATGTTCGATTAGAAGTTACAAACAAGAATATGCAAACAGCAGCCTCTGTAACAGAAAAACAATGAAAATAGTAAGCTGCACATTGTAATGGTCTGAAACACACAAACAAGTTCAGTATGAAAACAATGCCACAAGCAAGCACGGTGTTTGTCCAAGAGTCTGCAAGAAACACACACTAGTGTAGTATTGCTGTCCTGGCAAGACAGGAGTCTTCCAAAAATGTGCAAGCAAAGGACTGACCCCTGTGCCAATGTTGTTGTATCCTTTAATGATGCACGAGTTCTAGAGGCAAAAAGCCGAAATGAGAGGCACTACAACATTTATGTAAAATTTTTTTTCTGTACTCAGTGAGTCACTGAATACAAATGCAGTCAGAAACCAAATGCATTTCAGAAAGTCTTGTTCCATAACTTAGCCCATTATATTGTAGTCATTGGCTGGCATTGTTCACAATCCAGAAGGATTGTGGTAGTCTCTTACACTTACACGGCAGCACTGCCTTTGCTGAACAAGAGGAGTATCCATAGAGCAGCCGTTGGTTGACGGCTGTGGTTGATGTGTGGCTGCCTCTGGTGCCAGGACTTGTAACATCTGGTGCCAAGCTCAGAACTGCGTAGACATGCTTGGCATGGTGCCTATAACAAACAACACCATAAACAATCTAAATGTTCTGTCAGGGATGTGTACTCCAATTCTTGTGAATAAAAATCAATATCTAAAGCACTGTGCAATCTTGCCCAGGGGGAGGGAAAGAATTACAAATACCCTTTTTGGTCTTAGCAAGGTAGCCATTACTCTAGATAAATGTCATCTTTTACCCGTCGCCGTGCTCTCAAGCATTTTCTTCCAAGAATAATTATTTCTCTCTGATCGAGACATGGGCTGACAAGATTGCCTTTGTACAGTAACTTTTTGTTGTGGAGGGAACAGTTATCCACTGGAGAAATTTTTTTCCTGTTTCAGTGATGAAAGAAACAAACATCCATAATTTTACGATTGATTTATTGTAGCTAGATGAGGAAAGTGCTCTATTACACATATCGAAAAGTTTGTGACAGGAATGACATTTTTCCAATTTAATTACATTTAAGCACAGTGCATTGCTGAAGGGAAGTTGACAATACAATCCCTCTTTGATCTGTAAAGTAAGGACAGAGTTATCCCACTGGAAAGCTTGAGGAAAAGGGAAAAATTTCTTAGGGTGGAATATTTTTATGAATCTTGTAAAATAAACTGTTGTGTCCTTATGAGAAGTATCGATATATGTGCTCACAAACTTACTGGCTATAACTCTTAGGAGGGAGAATGTTACGAAGCCTAACATGTTAGGCAAGGCATTGTCTTTCTCACTCATGTATACTGACCTTTTTGTGAACATACTCTCAGATGACATTGTCTCTTCACCCCCAACAGCTAGTTTCTTTTACAGGAAAGTGCAAGTTTAAAAATATGATAATAACTTACTTGTAAAGAGATTTTTTTGTTTTGATTTTTGTTATTTTCATGTAAGGGAAACATCTACAATTGCAATTGGTTTGGTTGTCTGTCAGTGTACAGCAGCTCTTTGTGCCAGAGCTAGTCTCAAACACTGCAACAAAAATGTACATTGAGTGTACATTGATTTCTTCAAACATATCGCATAAAGGAGATGATCAGTTATGTTCTTGCTAACTATGGATAAGAGTGATATACAAACATAATAATAATAAATGATGACATATTGCATGTTTGTAACTTTACATTTGTCTGTAGAGTACATTGAGTTATATTAAGAATGGAAAACACTGTATCATACTTCAGTTAATTTTTATCTGTTTCCAGACGTTTGTAAATGTTGTAAAGTACAAACTAGACCTCATGAGGAAGAAAATGGAGACGGAGGAACGTGACGCAACAAGTCGTGCGAGTTTCAAGTGCCCGTCCTGTTGCAAAACATTCACCGATCTTGAGGTAAGGAAGGAAGGCGAACATTTTCTTAGTTCTTCAGCAACTGTTGATTCCTTTTCTGTTCTGCCTGTGTGGTTGTAAAGAAACCAATCATTTTTGTGACAGACTATTGTATAATCTTGGTCCCTCTGCCTCGTTTCAAATTTCTTTTGTTTTTTGAGATTCACATAAGTAATTACTTTAACTATCTGATGTGTCTGCTTTTATATTTTGTGGCTAATGTACGCAATTTGTTTGGGGCACAGATGACCATGCTGTTTGGCACACTCATTCACAAATAATAATAATCATCTACAGTTTTTCTTCTCCCCTTAATGTTCTTGCTTCCATTTCCAATAACATGTTGCATAATGATCGCATAACAAATTTGGTATGCGTTTGGCATTTGGAGTATATGATGAAAACCTTTATGTTTACTGCACAAGGCATGGTGACTGGCAGAAGGTGCTTCGTGTACTGTTGTCACTTATTTATTTTCCTGTTTAACTCGTGGATGGGGCATGAGAAAAATGATTATTGGTAGCTTTAGTATTCCTGCCAGCAGACATTGCAGTGGAAGCAGATGAGCTGACATGGTAGTGCTGCAGAGTAGTGCAGAAACCAGCCACGGATTGTGCAGTGATGCATGGTAAGGACAGATCTGCTGACAGAAATTTTACCGAGGGGTAGCATTAAGTTAAGTGGGGCAGTGCTTAAGCTGAGTTCAAACTCCGCGGATGTGGCATTGGTGCTTCGTGCTGACTGTTGTTGCTGAGTGCTCGGTCATAAGTCATCTGTGCTAGCCATATGCTGAGTCTCTTCCCTAGCATGTCTCTATGTGGGTTCTGACTCTCTGCTTCCGGTAGATTGTCTTGCATGGTGCATTTCATTTCCTCTCACTGAATTCTGATCCTCAGTTATTATCAAGCCGCCATTGGCCTGTGAAGTGCACTTACCAAAAGTGTTGTGTAATGGCATTTTCACACCCATGCAGATACTAAAGTGATGATGAAGGACAGTCTTACATTTGTGCTGCCCCTATTTTTTGTTTCCATTTACCTGGTGTTATTTGGGCTACCATGGACCTGGCATTTCTATAGTACTGAGAGGAATAGTTGTACTTACAGAAGGAACCACAGCAGCAGCAGCATGAGCAGACGCAAGCACTGTTGAACCAGAATGCAGATTTTTTCCCACTGGTGGTGGGACAGGTACCTGTTGTGCAGTTTTCTTCCCCACCCCTGATTACATATGCTGGTTTCGATGAGCCTACAGAAAGGTGAGAGAATTACATGTGCCAGTTCTTGCTGCCCTGCCAGGTAAAATGTATCATCAATCCTGTTGATAAGGGTGCTTTATTGTTGTCCAACAGCACGGGTTTACATAAAGTTGTTCAAAATTTCAAGCCATCCACTGGGTGCAAGCAACTCCCTTTTGATGAGCTTTGTCACTCACTGACACAGTATTTTGGGTACCATGTGTTGGTGGCACAGTTGAAGTTTAACCAGGATCACAAGTTTCCTGAGCAGTTATATGCAGACTGGAATTGCCGATTTGTAGGGCCTCTTGTGCAAGAGTCGTTTTGAGTGTCTCAAATGTGCTACCTCTTATGCATACTTGTTAATTCGGGATGTGATTCTCCAGTTAGTGCTTGATCCTGAGGTTCAGACTGTGGTATTGATTTTGTGTGACCCATCATTAACTGACATTGCCCAGATTGTAGAATCACATGAGCTATCAGTAGAGGCTAGGGACATCCTTTCTGATAATTGTCAAATGTCTTAATTAGGTGTGCATGGTAGAAAGCCCTTGATGTCGCATGCGCACCTCATGTGGTCTCACCTCTTGTTGAGTTGCAATACTGTTGACGATTTCAGTGCAGTGGCATAGTGGTGATGCTCACATTTGCCCAGGTTGCACTCGGCGAGTTTGTGTCAGTCGCAGCATCATTAATTTCTGCCTGTGGTGGTTTTCAGGTCCTTGGAGTCATTCTCCTTCTGCTTGTTGGCTGAGCCAGTGGCCCTTCCTCGATTGTAAATTGTTGCATGTTCACAGAGATTGCTTGTACACATGGAGGCCGTGTGTGGGGTATGCCTTCGGACAGGCCATATGGCAACTGTTTGTGGGTCGGTGGGCTGCGAGTTAGTCATTGAATGCCTTTTAGTTTTCACTGGATTCTGGACTATCTCTGCATATCTTACTTATGTTGGTAATGGATCGGCAACTGGTCATGTTTCAAGTTGATTCAAGAACGACAGTCAGCCTCATTAATTTGGATACACACAGGCTCTTGGGGTACCCAGAGTTGCAAGGGCTCTTCCACAGTTCCATGTGTTGTAACAACGTGGAATGACAACTTACATTGTTAATGGTCACTTCACTGTTGGTACAATATATTTTTGGTCTAGACACCTTTTCTGTTTGTGTTTTCCAGACCATTGACAAAGTGCATTTGTTTTCTCAATCCATTCCTTTTCATGATCTGGACTACTTACTCTTATCACACAGCCTGCTGTTTGAGTATTCTGTGGCCAGGCAGAAAACTTAGAGGGACATGTTTCTCTTAAGACATTGCCAGTACCTAAATTTTGTCACCCCTGTGGATCACCGCTTTGGTGGTGATTCAGAATCCCAGTGGCGCCAAGCATCTTTGCAGTGATTTTAAACTGATGTTCGGTGCAGTGTGCCATGGATTCGTATCCAGTTTTACAGCAGGCGGAGTTGTTGGTGAAGTGTGGGAGGGGGCAGTGTTTTTCACACATTTGGTCACGGATTCATATCCTATTCCACAGCAGGCGGAGTTGTTGGTAGTCATTGGGTCGTTGGAGGGGGGGGAGGCAGTGTTTTTCACACATTGACTTGTCAGTGTGTACCTGCAGTTGCTGTTGAACACCATTTTTTGGACTTTCTTAGCCCTCAACACCCCCTTTGGGCTTAACCAGCTTAACTGTTTGCTTTTTGAAATCTTGTCTGCTCCTGGAATTTATCAATGGTATTTGGAGCAGTTGATTCAGGGCATCGGCTGTTGTGTCAATTACCTTGTTGACATATCTGGTTAATGGACCTTACTCGAGAGGACCATTTATGAAACCTTCAGATGGTTTTCCAATGCCTTCTGGAGAAGGAAAAGTGCAGTTTTTGTCACCAAAGGTGCATTTTTTGGGTCATGTGCTTGGTAGAGATGGTTTGTCCCTACAGATGATGATGTGAAAGCCATTGTCAACTTTCCAGCACCAAAGAACTTGAAGGCCTTTGTAATGGGACATTCTCCTCTAGCATAACTTTTCCTCAACAGTAGTTGCCAATGCCAGTATTATGTTTTGAATTTTGGAAAGGTCAGTATTATCTCAGCTGTTTTTTCATATCTCAGCTGTTTTTCTGAAAACTTTCATACAATTTTATACATAATATGTTATGTTTCAAGCTAAAATTTATGAAATGGAATTACTTTATTTTTGATGTTACAATTGATACGTACTAGTTCTGAATGTACAGTTAAATGTTTTTTAGAAACATTTTAAACTATGAATTATCTGGCACACTTAAAAATTCTATTATTAATTAAGCAATCTAGTACTGTTTACTATGTTTATTTCTGGATTCATTTATGAAATAATAATTGAAATTAATAGAAATTCATTTGTCAAGAAAAATTGTAAATCCTTTGGAATATGGTTATTACTGCAGAGTGAGAGTAGTAAGCATCCTTTGATGTGATTGGACGTATTTTTATATTTTGGGCAAACAATGTAATTTTGGCTTCTTAATGAGAAAATTCAAAAGATTGTATGACACACTAAAATATTATAAAATATATTAATGTAGCAACAAAAAATTCTTCAACAACAATCTTCAAATTTATTTAGATCAGTTCAACCATGTGGACCTAAAATGTGAGAATTTAAGCTTCAAGAATCAGACCCCCAAACAAGAAGAACTGGAACCAACTATACACAAAAAGCTAAGTAAACTAGAAAGTGTATTGTAATCTTCGCTACTCTCAAATTTTTCAGAAAAGACTTTGCTTATTGTGGACAATAGCTGTAATTATTAAGGAGGGGGAGATTACACGCTCTAGTCCTTTTTGCACAAGATTTTGTATTATGGTCAGGTCATTCCCTGGGCCACACATATCTGCCAGCCTCTTAACCAGCTTTACCAGAAAGGTTTTAAGTTTGTCTGATCTGCGAATGTCAATGGGCTTTTCGGTCCTCAAGCAGTGTTTGTGCTCAGCTCCCTGTTTGACTTCTTTTATGCTGAGTAAACTTTTAAACCTGGCCAGTGGCATATTCCAATGTGGCATTAGTGCTGTCCTGTCCATCGGAATGTATACAGCACTGAACAACCCATAGCTTACTCATCGAAGGCGCTTTCTGCTGCACAACATTAATTATTCACAGGTGGGGAAGGAGATGCTAGCTACTATTTTCAGAGTTAAGAAGCATCATGTTTCCCGGTATCGGGTAAAGTTTCTCCTCAGTTCCTCCTTGTCACAGACCACAAACTGTTTCTTTATTATTGCTGTCGTTCCAAGCTGCCAGGTAGGACTGTCCACATATTGCAGAGGTGGCCCCTCTTTCTCGGTAACTATTGCTGTGACGTTCATTATCGCTCCTCCACTCAGCTTGCCAACGCTGAGACACTGTCGCAGCTGCTGATGGGGTTTGATTTGGAGATGGTTGGCAGGTGGTTCCTGTGTTCACGTTGGATGATCCCTTGCAGCAAACCCTGTCAAATTTTCTGTTGGCAGCAGGAGAAGTTGTGACCGTCACAGTCGCTGACCCGCTTTTCCAGAAAATTGTTTCGGCTATCCAGTTTGGTAGGCCAAAGCACACCTCTCCAGGTGCAGACCCGGTTTGGCGTATGTTTTCCCTCTTACATGCTAGGCTCATTGGTGTTGACAGGGTCCTCATGCTTTCCATAGAGGAGCAATGCTGTCATGTGGTCATCCACGCCAGTGTTGCTTCCTTGCACACTAAAGGTGCTGCATGTGTTCACTGGAGTATGACTCATATGAAGGCATTGACATGGTCTTGCTGGCTGATGGTTGAGTGTGACATAGAATATCTGGTGTGGACTTGAGGGGCCTTTCCACAGAACCAGGTTGCACCAGTTCTCTCTGTGGCTGGCCCCACAGCTCACTTGGGGTAGGTTGCACACCCATTTTGCTGGTCCATTTTGGTCAGCATGTGGTTGTTGATGGTTGATGCTTTGTCCAAATTTCTTTACATAGTCAACCTATCCTCCACATTGTTCACATGTCAGTTAATTTTGCCAGTGAGGGATCTCCTACGACCCTCATATCTGATAATGGTTGTCAATTCATGTCACAGGAGTTTGAAGACTTTTTCATATGCAGTAGTTTCCAGCATCTAACTATCACCACCCTGGCTTCTGGCTCAGATGTGCAGTGCTTTGTGCATATATTCAAGAAGTTTGTGTGTGCAATCATGAATTGTCAAGTTTTACAGCTACATACCAGGTGATGCTGGTCAGTGGGTGCAATCTGGTGGAATGTTTGAATGAGTACCAGCCAAGGAGTCTGGTGGAATTGTTGCACGCTGAGTCACATGTCACTGACCACCATGACCTGCAGCATTTTCCTTCTAAGGCTGTTATTTGGCCCTGGTCCTTCAGTCGCCAGCAAGGGCAGCTGCCATGTGTCATGGTGGACCAGCCACAAGGGTCAGCAGTTGTTTGTAGTGCATTTCAGTAGCGAGCAGCTGGTACATCATCCAGGTCAGTTGCACTCATACCCTGTTGGTACATAATCACTTCTATTTTCTGGGGTCAGCTGAGCAGCAGGGTTTGTCACGATGCTGTTCCAGGGTCAGGTTCCCATTTGCAGGGGTTTACCTCTCCGTTGTTACCCCCTTCATGCCATCTGGCATCCTCCCCTTGCCTGCAGCCTTAGGCCCAAGTGAGTCTCGCATCTGTTCCTGCCAGTGTGGAGCCCATACAATTCCACCCACCTTCCTTTTGTTTCCACCTTCTACTCCCTCCGCTCCCTCCCCTCAAACCGCCAGTGGAGGTGGCCTTCGCCTGCTGAAGTCATGGCAGCCTGAAGTCATGGCAGCCTCTGTGTCCTTTCGCTCTTCTAATAGTGCCACCAGCATCAGCTTTGCCTCCTTCAGTGGTCAGTCTGCTGCCAGGTTCTTCAGCATCATCTCCAGTTCTACGCTGGATGTTGTGGCACAAACCTGGCCATTTTCATTCCTATGTGGCTGTTTGGGGGGCACAAATTCAGTATCCCTGCCAGTGGATATCGCAGTGGAGGCATATGAACTGGCATGGGTAATGCAGCAGAATAGGGTAGAACCTGGCCTGGAGGGTGCGTGCAATGTTTAGTTTAGAACAGACATGCTGACAGAAGTGGTTAAACAATGGAAAATCCAGGATGGAATGTAACAGTACCAGAGGAGGAAAGTTGCTACTCACCATATAGAGGAGATGCTGAGTCGCGATAGGCACAACTAAAAGATTCACACAATTAAATCTTTCGGCCAAATAGGCCTTTGTCAGCAGTAATCTTTCGGCCAAATAGGCCTTTGTCAGCAGTACACACACACACACACACACACACACACACACACACACACACACACACGTTTGCAATCTCAGTGTAGTTTCATCTCTCTGAGACGCCGCGGCCTGTGGCGTAATCCATCTTACCTGTGCCACCGGGACTGAATTGGCCCGCGCTGCCCTACCCGCCCCGTGCTGAATATTTCTCAGCGGAATATGACTCGAGCAGAGCCAGCGTGAATTTTTGGCAACTTTGAGCTGTAATATCTCGCACAATAGTTTTTGTAAAAAAATAAAATTTGGCCATATTGTACAACTTTATGCGTTCTCTTAAGAATAATAATGAAAAGAATTTTACAAGACATATTGAGCCCGAAAATCGTAGGTAAATTGGCCAGTAAAATAGCTGGCCAAAAAAATTTCGAAGTTTGGCTTCTTGTATCTCCTGAACTAATGCTATGATGAACATGAAACTTGGCATGTAGTAACCTAACAACACAAGGTTCTTAAATATAAAGTTTCATTTCCATAGCATTTTTCAGTATTGAATGGATTAAGCACAAAATTGAAGATTTTGTAAAAACATAAAAAATGCGGTATTTTCGTTCCAATTTTGCTAAAAAACTATGCTCCATAAAGCATACCAAGCTGTACATCTGAAATGAAAGTTGGACATGAAAAGCAGGCCCGAAAACAATGTAAACTTCGGGTTAGCATGTCTTGTAGTGTGAACGCATGATGAAAATGAAATTTAGAGTGCAATAGATTGACTGCACAATGATAAGGAAAAAAAAATTTTATTCCCCTACTATTTTCCAATAATCTACAAATTAATTGAAAAGATGTTGATTTTTAAGAAAAGATGAAAGCAGGGTGTATTCGATACTTCTTTTTGAAATACTGTTTTCTATTAATGCTTCAAAGCCAGTCTCATTCGAACAACAGATTTTAAGCCCCCCACCCTACCCAGAACAATGAGTTTAATGTTCAATATTGGCTAACAACAGAGACAAAGTAGCAAGAAAAATCACACTGAGAAAAGAGTTCTAACTTTGGCATGTTGTTTCTCGTTGATCAAAGGCGTTTAAATCAGTTATGGAAAACGTGTTTTGTACAAGTAGACCTAGTGTGATCTATGTTTGTACTACTAAGGATAAAAGAATATAACAGTCCATGTTATGTGTTGATAATTTAAATGTATCATACACAGATTGATGTATGGATTTTGTTTCACTGGAGCAATGTACTCAGCGTAATTACATTTGCCACAGTATAGATATTGCGCCATCTCAATCACCAATCCATTCATTTGCCAGTAAAGTGCTACATATGAAGGAGTTAGGCTTCGTTTGAATAATTTTACTCCTGTTGCATCTATTTCCCATCCTTTTTTTTGATCTGGGCTTTGGACCGACAGTGGCGAAGTTAAAAATAGATTTATATATTTTTTTTACATTTTTGCCTTTTTTTTAGTAATTCATTCAGAAGCGCCCATAAAGTTTCTGAGATTTAGTTCCCAATGATTAGAAATGCTGCATTGTATGATAAGTCTCAAAGCAGGGTGCAACACATAATGGAATGTTGCAAGCTTTGCGTTGGTATCTAGTTTCCTGGTGCACTTTCTGTTTTGTGCAAACCACGCATCTGCGCATTAGCCTACTTTTCTAGTTCACTCACAATAACAGAAAATGTCTCCCTGTGAATCGCAGAGGATTCTCGTCATCATAGCGCCTTCCTCTACTAGCTTTTCTCCGTTCTGTAGCATATTTTTCTACAGGTGAAACTCTGCGAGTGCCATTTTTCACCCTGTTACCAACAGGTGGAGAGCATGAGCATTTAGAATGCACAAATCCAGAATGTGAAAAAAATATTTCTTAGACCATCCCACAGTCTTATGCACTGATCCAACTGAGCTGAGTAACATGTCACAACGGTCAAATGCACCCATACTCAAATTGTAATCTACAATAAATTGTGGTTTCTTTATTTTTTCACCAGTATTTCTGTCAGTCTTCTCTGTTTCAACCATTTGTGTTGTGTGGCTGGGAGTCAACATGTACACCTCTCTCTTATTGCACCACTTGATGGCAAGGACTTTGTCAGTGGACCTAAACTCAGTTTCTCCATGTTTTAATTTCTTCTGCAGTTTTGGCATGTTGTGCCCGTTCTTACAAACAGTGCCACATGCGGCTGCTCCATGGTTGTGAAGCCAGAGGAACAGGTCCGGGCTGCAGTACCAGTTATCGACATATAGAATATGACCTTGTTCCAAATATGGTCCCATAAGAGTTGCCACTACGTCGCCACTTTTTTCCAAATTGTGGAACCCAGTTTCTGTTGTGCCTGTATATACAATAAAATCTAAAATATACCCACTCTGACAGTCACACAGTACCAATGTCTTTATTCCAAATGTACTTCGCATGGTTGGAATAAATTGCTTAAAAGATAATTGTTCTTTGAATAGCAAGAGACTTTCATCTATGCAAGGTTTGTGATGTGGGCAAATTGAAATATGAAACATGTTACGAACTTTGTCAACAGTCGTCTTAATTTTAAATAGACTGTCGCCTCCATTACTCGCAGAGTTATCACTGAAGTGCAACATTCTCAGAAGTAGACAAAAACAGCCTCGGGACATAATTTTCCTGAAAACTGGTGTGTTCAAATGTGTTTTTCTGGGCCAATAATCACTTAATTTTAACTTCTTAACTTGCTCCATTAGAAGGCAAACAGCAACAAAACAATACATTTCCTCAAATCCAGTGTATTTCCACTTTGACAGTAGAGAATTCACAGATTCTGTAGTATTTTCTCTGGTGTAAACGTAAAAATGATTTGTTTCGTCTGCAATAAATTGCAACAGTTCTTGAGACATAAATATCACAAAAAATGAAAGAATGCTTGGGTCAGTATCTAATTGACATTTGTGTCCTGAACTCGAGTTATCAAAGTAATGGTTTAACTGCTGGAAATTGGTTTCTTTCCAGTCAAAGTGTCACTTAAGTGCACTCTTTTCTGAACTGTTTCACTGTCACTTTCTGATTCCTCGGATTCAGAGGAACTGCTGACTGTAATTCTTGCTCTCCCCTCTGATGTAAAGGACTGAGGACTACAGCTTCGAGATTCTGTTGAAGACTCATCACCGTTAGTAACGTCAGATAATTCACACTCACTGTCGCTCTTAGAAAGCATATCCAGGATTTCTTTATCTGTGCAACCAAGCGACGTGACATTTCTCACGTAGAAAACAAGAAAACTGACAAAAATACAGGAATCTAAGACAAATTCTGCAAAGAGCGAACACAGCAAAAGAGATATATGCACTCTCGAACTAAAGTCAGACCACTGAATAGCTGCTAGAAGAGCAGAAAGACAGCTCTGCATGTATACACATCTGTAGCGCTCAGGTAGCTGTGACTCAGCGCGCCTAAACTCATCCATAGCAGTGGGAAGGCTGGTGGTGCGTAACGCGTAAACATGTCCTTAGTGCTGTAGGGAAGGCCCAAGGCCGCATGTATACACATCAGGCATGCCAGGGAAATGGCGAGGCATGACGTGTTAACATGTCCGCAGCAGTCAAAGGGTTAATGTAATTTAAGGACAGCTGGGTGGCGAGAACCAAGGACATGTTGCAGTGCAAGTTCATATCTCTGGAGTTTTGAAAAACTGGTGTCTGGGGTAAGAATCTAGATGGCATTTGTGGTGAAACAGGCACCAAGCTCATGACTGTTATGTTACAGAGCATGCTCTGCAACAGGATATTGTGCTGCCAGTATACACCCTCTGCCCATGCCCATTCATCCGAACTGATAACTTCGTGGTAGTCATGTCAGTGTAAAAGGCCAAGAAGTGTTTACATAACAGCATGCGTATGACATGTATCATTTCAAAAGTGGAACTCCCTTTAATAATATATATCTTGCCAGTTTCAGAACTGGTATAGGTGGTGATAGGAGGGTGCATAGGGCAAGTCTTGCAGCGGGGATATTCACAAGGGTTGGAGTGACAGGATAGGGAGATGGTTGCAGAAGGAGTATAGAGTCTGACAAAAAGCTGTCCTAGGAGTGGTGGGAAAAATATCGGACAGAATGGACCTCAGATCAGGGCATGATTTTAGGAAGTCATAGCCTCATCGAAGTAGTTGATAAATACATTCGAGACCAGGGTAATACTGACTGACAAATGGTGTACTCCTAAGTTGTTTTTTGGAGGGATCAGCGGCACCAGGATTGGAAGCCATGGCCTGGGAAATCTGCTTCTGAACTAGCTGAGTGGGAAATTACACCCTGTAAAGGCTGAGGTGTGAATGGTGGTGTACTGCTGTAAAGAGTCTGCATGTGAACAAATATGTTTGCCTCAAATGCCTAGGCTGTATGGGAATGAGTGTTTGACATGGAAATGATGGCAACTGTCAAAAATTAAATATTGCTGTTTGTTACTAGGTTTAACATGAACGTAAGTGCGTAGCTGACCTTCGTTGAGAATGAGATCAATAACAAAGAAAGTGGCTTGAGACTTGGAATAGGACCATGTGAAATTTAATTGGGAGAATGTTTTTAGAGATTCCAGGAATTTTAACAGTTGAGCCTCACCATGACATACCATCTTATAATATGGACTCAAGATGATTCATGTGAGGCTGACCTGTTAAAATTCCTGGAATATATAAATACATTCTCCCAGTTAAATATCACATGGTCCTATTCCAAATCCCACTTTTCTTTATGTTGCTCTCATCCTCACTGAAGGTCAGGTACGCACTTCTGTTCACATTAAACCTACTAACAAACAACAGTATTTACATGTTAGCAGTTGCCATCTTTCCATATCAAACATTCCTTCCCATACATCCTTGGCATTCAAAGCAAACATATTTGTTCAGGTGCAGACTGTTTACAGTAATATACCACCATTCTCACCTCAGCCTTCACTGGCTGTAGTTACCCCTCCAGCCTAGTTCAAAAGCACATTTTCCGGGCCATCACATCCAATCCTGGTACTGCTGATTCCTCCAAAAAACAACCTGTGAGTACACTACTTGTCGCTCAGTATTATCCTGGTCTCAAATGTATTAATCAGCTCCTTAACAAGGCTATAACTTCTTAAAACCATTCTGTCTGAGATTTTGCCTATACTATGCTCCTTCTGCAACCATCTCCCTACCATGTGACTCCTATTCAGGTGAACGTCCCCACTGCAAGACTTGCCCTCTGCACCTTCCTACCACCACCTATACCATACCTAAACTGGCAAGATATATACTATTAAAGGGAGAACCACTTGTGAAATGACATGTCATACACCCACTGTTAAATAAACACTTTTGGGATTTTTACATTGCAATGACCAAATCAAAGTTATCAGTTAGGATGAATGGGCATAGGCAGAGGTTATATACTGGCAACACACAATATTCTGTTGCTGAGGATGCTCTTACAACATGACAGTCATGACCTCAGTGGCTGTTTCACCACATGTGCCATATGGATTCTTCCTCTAGACACCAGTTTCTCAAAACTCCACAGATGGGAACTGGCACTACAACTTGTCCTGGGTTCTCACCACCCACCTGGCTGTAATTTACATTAATTTCTTTGGTCTCAGCATTTCTTGACAGTAATTGTTCCTTTCTTCACTCCCTTTTAGTTTTCTTCATCTTACATTTTCTGACATGTCTATTTTTCACTGGCCACCTCCCACTTCTAACACAAACAGTGCACTTGGCTTTTCACTCTCATTAACTCATGCACTATATTTTAACAGTTATCTCTGTCTTGCTTGTTACCATATCTTCTACCTTTATGCTCTCAGGTTTTCAAATCTCATCCAATGCAGCACCCAACAATTAGTCTTTCCTTCTCATTCCCAGTAATTCTCCCCTGACATGGGGTTCTGGGTGACTTTTCCAAACTCTGCCCCTTTTCCTAAGCCTCACCAGTTCTTTTCCTCCACCCCTCTTATTGATATATCTATAGCATGCATGCATTGTTTGACACTTTCAAGCTCAAAAGTATGATGGAAGGATTGGTGGAAGGTTGATAAATTTCTGTTGTCTAACTGAACTCTCAGATTTTGCATCTGGAAGAATGTGGATATGCTTCAGAAAACAAATGAAAGATGTACATAATGAAGTTTGAAAAGTAGGAGTTGCTAAGAAATTAACAAGATAGTATAAGGAAGAGGTGTGAGAAAGAGTATGTAGAGAAATACGGCATTCAGTTGGATACATGAGATCGGCAGTGGTGTAGAGGATGATGAGGAAGATACCAGAATTGAAGGTATGAGCGCAGACTGTATAATGCCTCGGTAATCTGTCAGTAAGGGCACTGCCTTTCAAAGACAAGGTTTGGGGCTTTAGTCCCAGTCCAGGATACAGCTTTAATCTGTTAGGAAGTTTTAAAAAAGTACAAAAAGAGGAAAATAAAAAAAATGTTGTACATTTGGCTTGAACAGACTGGTGTAGCCCATTTAGTGGTGCAGTTATAACAACGCAGAAACATCAGGTAGTAAATTATGTGATGTGTCCCTGATAAACTAAATATTATTGCGTGATAATTTGAGTAGCTTTGTTTTTTATTTTATTTATTTATACCTTTTTTGTGTGGGATGTATTTCTTCTAGTGTATTCTGGTATTTGAGTTATTTATTTTGTGCTACTCATTAGTGTTTTGGATTAATTTCTTTAATTATGACTAAAGAATCTGCCATAAGCGTCACCAAAAAAAATCATAGATAAATTCTCTTGGAACAGTGTATAGTCAATGTACTACAAGAATAATTTAAGCAAAGTTTGATAACATCCACAACCATGAAGACAGCTCCATCAATGACATCACACTGACCTAGGGCACTGTCTGTAGCGACAGCAGCTGGTCAGCAGTGGAGGTGGCACCATCAGCGGGGAGGTGACATCCAGACTGGAGTCCTGTCTTGGATTGAACTGTTTATGGACAGTCATACACCAGCCCAAATACCACCAAGCTTAGCATATCATAGGATATATTTTTGGTCATGTGGATTGCAGAAGCAAGTAGGTTCTTACACAACCTCTGGTAGCACTGCTAGGGCCGCCCAGTGGAACACCAGGAAATGTACTTTTCAGTGAGAAGTGGTTGCCTGGCAAGCGGTATTCATGATGTGTTGTCAGCCTTGCAGAGTTAATGTTGAGACATGTCATCCCGTCTCCTGTGAAAGGGGCAGAAAGGGTGAATGTAGCTCATCTCGACATCACAGTGCTGAGTGGGTAGGGGCCCAGAATTACATCCACTTGCATTGGCATCAGTTCTGTGTGTGCAGGCTGGCCCACAGAACTGATTGATGGATTTGGTTGTGATGCCCTTGTGGTCATTCTTTATGGCATCTCCTGGGTCTCCCTCTTTGGAAAAAGAGCAAGTGGTACTCATTCTGCATTTGGACTTTTGTCTTTGTAGGGCCGATTTGGTTTATATGTTTCTGGCAGACCATGCCGTTTGTCAGGGTGACTTCAGCCATGGGCCTGCCAAGGAGTTTTGTTAATTTTACTGGAAGCCACTGTTGGCATCCCCTAGAAAAAAAAAAAAAAAAAAAAAAGAGGCCCGAAACAGGATCTTGGAAGTCATAACAGTGGTGATTGACTGGCGGATGTATGATTGAATGCTGTGACTTATTTAAGCAACCATGTAATTTTTCTGATGGCGTGGCTCCATCTTGTGGTGTGGCATGTTATGAAACTAGGAACAAGTCAAGGATTCATCCAGAGAGTGCTAAGCCATTGGAGGCCATATGGAAATGTGCATATCTATTAACTGTATGCCATTATTTTCACAAGTGGAAGTAAATTCATCTGAAATGAATTGTGGCACATTATCAGTTGCAAAGGTTTCTGAGAAACTCTCTATTGACATAAACTTTGGCAGGGTCTGGATGGTTTGACTGGATGAGGTATTCAATATTTGGGACACATGGAAAATTTGTACCTGCAGCAATGGCTATGAACCAGGTGTGGCTCAGAAATGTTCCAGCAAAATACAGGTGTAGAAGTGTCTGGCCATTGGAAGGATCGGCAAGGTGGTGTGGTTGGCTTGCTCTGGCATATAGTGCAAGCCACAACCATGTGTGTGATGGTGGCATCAAGATGCCATCAGTATACCTGCAGAGGAGCCAACCTTTTCGCAAGGAACTTTCCTCACTCCCTCCCTCCCAGTGTCTCTCGTGGAGTAAGATCAGCACCCATTGCTGCAGTCAGTGGTGTCGGAATAACCACACTGGCATGGTGGTTCCTACCCTGTAGGAGTAGTATGCTGTGGTAGATTGGAAGTCCATGTGCCCATATGCCTGGACGTCCGGGTTTGTGATGTGTCTTTGAATGGAAGGCTACCCTGTTGGGCCAAACAAAAGAGTTCCTTGACGACTGGGTCATCTGCAGAGTGTCTGCTGACCATTGTTGCATCTAGTGGGAGGCTAGCTACTGCTTCTTTTGCCTTGTCTGCGTGGAAACATGCTCTTGGACTCTCAAAAAATTCTAGGTACTGTCCTACTGATAAACAGGACAGAATATTGGCACTAGCTTGTTGCCTTGTGAAACAGAATTGGATGTCATCATTATATGTATACAAAAATAGTGCCAGATGCTCTAGGCAGCGAACTGCCTTAGTGGGGATGGATACTGAAGCCTTGAAAAGGGCTAACCATGGCTTACAATCTGTCAGCAATGTGAATTTTCTATCACATGTGTAATAATGAAATTTTTTTAAGGCTGAAGATGATGGCCAGTGCTCCTTTTTCAGTTTGGCTATTGTTTCATTGAGCTGTTGACAGAGCTTTGGAGATGAAAGCAAGGGCCATTCCACCCTGTTGATGATGTGGGATAAGACTGCTCCACTCCATAGTTGCAAGCATCTGCTACTAAAACAAACAGTTGTGAAGGGTCATAGGTGGTGAGACACATGGGGCGGAGGGAGGCCTACTGAAGTTCTCCAAAAGGCCTGTCACATTCTGGTGTTAAGTTCCAGTTTATGTTTTTTTTCTGAGGAGGTTATATGAAGAGGTTCTGTGATTGCTGGTGTCTGTAGTATGAATTTCCAGTAATAGTTCTATTGTTCTAGTACTGATTTGACTTGACCAATATCTTTTGGCAAGGGCAATTTTTGGAATACCTCCTCATATTGAGGGGTGAGGTGAATGCCTGTAGCACTGTGGATGTGCCCCAAGTATTCGACCTGTTCTACAAAGAAGCTACACTTTTCCTTATTGCACTTAAGATTTGCTTTCAGGAGTACTGAAAACAATGTTTCTAAATTGTTTGCTAGATCCTCAGCAGTTTTGCCTGTGGTGATAATGTTTTTTTGGTAGTTTGCTGTATTTGGCACTTCCAAGTAAGTTTTTGAGATATCTTTGAAAGATGGTTGGGGTACTAGGCACTCCAAATGGTAGGTGGTTGTACTGAGAAACTCCTAATGAAGTATTGATTACTAGTTTCTCCCAAGATTCAGCATCCAAGGGGAGCTGGAGATATGCATGTTTGAGGTCAGTTCTTCCACCCACTAAGTGGGTCAAGATTACCTCCACATAGGGAATTGGGTATGAGTCCACAACTGACTGGGAGCCTATTGTGTTTTTGAAATCACCTCATATGCATAGAGTGCTGTTCAGTTTTTCTTCTGTAACTGTAGATGTGACCCACTGACCATTTGAGATAGAGGTAATGATTGTCTCATCCTGTAGTTGTTGTAATTCAAGTTGCAGCTTGTCTTGTAAGGCAAAAGACATATTACCTGCTTTACAGAATTTTGGCATGGCAGATGGGAATAGAGCTTCAAACTCTGTAATGCCTGATCCTGGTTGAGAAAAAACTAAATTGCATTTTGCAAACAATTCATAAAGGAAATTGGAAATGCTGAGGGAATGGACAATGGATGTAGAGTCATGTGTCTCTAGACCCAGTGTGTTGAAGAGATCCATTCCCAGTAAGCTTACCACTCCCGAAGTGTTCACAGCAAGGATCAGGCTCCAATAATGTGGGTGCCATACTGTGCCTTTGCGGTAAATTGCTGCAAAAACCACATGATGCCATTGCTATAAGTCCTTGTCTGGAAGTCCATGGATTGGAGGGTTGGGGTGCCTACCTGCTGGTAGGTCTGCCAGTTAATGATGGTGGCAGAGGAAACTGCACCTATTTGCAAATTGAGTGGCACATCCTTGCTGTAGATCATCAGGGAGATACTGTTGATGGTTGCATGGAACACTGATTTGACATATGCCGTGTGCGGATAAGGTTCATCTGGTCACTGTTTCTCCTTCCAGTGGATTGTCCCTGTTGTGGTCAACTGACTGGTCACATGATGGCAGTTGTTGGAGTTGGCTCTTTGGTGCCAGGTCTCTCTTCCTCCCCCCCCCCCCCCCCCCCCCCCTTCCCCCAGTCTGACAGTCTGTTCTGACTGGTGGTGAGGGTCTGTTCTGTAATTTGTCCTGACTTCAAAAACTTAGGAAAATCTTGCAGAGCTGCTGCTGAACCCAGTGATGATCAAAAGACTTGATTATGGGTAAGCTTGTTTCTAACAGAGGGCCTTTCAATATCAACAAATCTAGCAGACTGCCTCTGAATTGCTTCGATGTCTTCCTTCAATCTGACGTGCTACATATCCCACACTCGAGCAGTACTCAAGAATAGGTCACACCAGCATCCTATAGGCAGTCTACACACCAGGTAAACTACTCTTTGCTAAAATTCCCCAATAAACTGAAGTTGACTATTCACCTTCCCTACGACAGTTCTTGAATGCTCGTTCCATTTCATATTGCTTTTGCAATGTTATGCTCACATATTTAAATGACTTGGCTGTGCCAAGCAGGACACTAGTGATACTGTAACTGAACATTAGAGGTTTGTTCTTTCTATTCCTCTGCATTAGCTTACATTTTTCCACATTTAGAGCTAGCTGCCATTCGTCACACCAACTAGAAATTTTGTGTAAGTCATCTTGTATCTTTCTACCATCACTCAACATTGACACCTTATTGTACACCACATTATCCTCAGGACCACCTCATGGAACACCAGGAAATCTGCTTTTTGGTAAGAGGTGGTTGCCTGGCAAGTGGTCATCCCTCAAGGACACTGGGATTTATGATGTGTCGTTGATCTTGCAGGCATATAAAGATAGTAAGACATTGTTCTTGATTAATATCACATAAGACAGTTATTATTAATACTAGGTAAACATTACTGTAATGTACAAAACAGTACCTACTAATTATTACCTGACTCTTTTCATATTGCTGAAGATTCTCCTTCTTGGAGGAGCAAGCAGACTGTAATGTATGAATGGTTAGGTGAGAAGAGGTAAATCTCAAAGTAATTTACATCACCAAAAATAAGTTACTGTAATAGCAGTGTATTTGTTGGTTTTCATTGAGCAAAAGTTCTTTAGATATGAAATGCACATTTTCTGTTGTTGCAGGCAGACCAACTGTTTGATCCCATGACATTAGAGTTCAGATGCACTTTTTGCCGTGAGGTTGTGGAGGAAGACCAGTCAGCTCTTCCAAAGAAGGACTCGCGTCTCATGCTGGCACGTTTTAATGAACAGCTTGAACCACTCTATGTCTTACTCCGAGAAGTAGAGGGCATAAAACTTGCTCCTGAAATACTTGAACCAGAACCTGTTGATATTGGCACCATTCGAGGGTTAGTAACTTCTGCATTATTTTTTAACTTTTTGAGATGCTTCTGTATAAAATTTACTTACATACTGTTGCTACGGTGGTCTCTTCTTTGGAGAGAGGCATTTATTATGATATGATGAAGACTAATGACTTTGGAAACCACAATACTTTTGCTACCTTGTATTACAAAATTATCTTCAGGGACAGTGAATGTAAAGTAAATAAAGTAAAGCAATTAAAGTATTTATTCAGAAGAAGTAAGCAATAAGAGGCTGTGTGACAAATAGTTGTAGACTATTATAGAGGTAGGGAACTATTTTCTTTGAAAAGTACTAGTGTAATAAAGTAAATAATCAGTTACCAGCAGGAGATAAAACAGCAGCTATTTAGTATAATTGAGAAGGCAACAGCTATTTTCAAAATAAGAACTCTCTCTCTGATTTAGATGGTTTAATTTAGCTAGGATAAGTGTGAATAGCACTAACGAGTGTAGTGGTAGTTACTTGCTAATACTGTATACATATTGAGTATCTATGATTTGCTTTTCTTTTATTAATTTGTCCCTCGACTCATTCCACATTCTGATTGTTCTCCTACAGAACATGGTTACTGAATGAATAAATGCTTACCTACTCTGTCAATAAGGATATATTAACTGTTTGACTGAATCTCTCACAGTAAACACAAAGAAAGGGCCTGTCATATAGGGCATAGTTGCAAGTGATATGGTAATTATGAAAGAGGAAAGACAGAACAAATTTCAGAAGCAAAGGCTGAAGAGGAATGCAGAGGAATTTATAAGACATATTGTAACATTACCAAAGGGCTGGCAGCAAAGGTTTTCGGGGACAAGCTTGGAGGGGGGTGAGACAAGTGCAGTCTTCTATATATATATAATGTATGACATATTTATTACATAGTGGACTTGAAAATGACTCTCCGTAAATTAAAATGCAATAGAATAGTAGAACCATAATCCAAAAGATATTAATTACTCATGCCACATTTACTCCAAATTTAAACAACACAAGGTGCTGTAACAGCTACATTAGACTATAAACAAATATGGTCTTTGTGCATCACCTTCATTTTCAGTCAACTGCAGAGTGAGTCTCTGCCTGCTGTTTTCGTTGCTCAGCACAAATGAGTAACTTCAGCTGACTGAAGTGTTTAAACAATAATAATGATTCAAATATATTTAATACAGAAAATACTTAAACGTGGTGAAGTTGAGCCTGTGCTGTGTGAAATCTACTGATGTTTCAAAGCGTGTCTTTGTGTATCACCTTCATTTTCAGTCAACTGCAGAGTGAGTCTCTGCCTGCTGTTTTCGTTGCTCAACACAAATGAGTAACTTCAGCTGACTGAAGTGTTTAAACAATAATAATGATTCAAATATATTTAATACAGAAAATACTTAAACGTGGTGAAGTTGAGCCTGTGCTGTGTGAAATCTACTGATGTTTCAAAGCGTGTGACAGTTGTGATAAATGCATAAGCAAACAATTCAATGCTTATTGTGCAGAGGTTAAGTCTGTAGACTTGGATTTAGAATGAGTGGATATTAAATCCTTACCAGGTCATACAATATTAGGTTTTTTGTGGCTTTCATAAATCACTTAAGTCAAATGGCTGGATGATTCATGTGGATATGATACAACCAACTTTATTCCTCATCATTGTTCTATATGAGCTCATGCTGCGTAATTGATGATCCCATGATTGACATCGTATTCTACATTCCTTTATCCTCTGTTGGTGAATTGTGGTCAAGACATTAGATTCTGGTACACAAGACACCATTGTAATGCTAAAACTTATCAACAGCTATGTGAAAAATATGAATCTTAATTAATAAAGTATCCTGGGCTATTATGCCGTGATCGGAAGACTTTCACAGTAAAACCCAACATTTTGTCCCCATCTGCGGAAAAAATTTTCAGGTGTGATTGTAACTTCTTTCAGTGTCCAACTCACACCCTGGCTCACTACTAATTTGCAGCAAAGTTCTGTTTATATGTGCTCCCATGCAGTGGCGTGAAGCAGTGATGGGTAACATCCTTTGAATACCTGGGCACAATTGATCACTGTCAGTTGCCGTCGACCTATGTTGCTTTCATCCCATGGTGGAAAACTCATACACATCTTCTTCAGCACTGGGATCCGGATGTCATTCAGTTTCATGCCCTCTTCCTTCCTGCTGAAATTTCTGGGTTGTTTAAAAATCTCTATGACCTTCCCATACAGCCTTTTATGGTATCCACTTGTGGCTGCCAATATTTGAGTCCTGTTAAAAGTGAGTTTGGTGGTCTCTTCGCTGCAAAGAAAAAATCTTAACAAAATGGAACATCACAGTAAACTACAAACTCACTCAGTAGACACAGGATCACCTAATATTGACCAAGGATGCCGGCAAACCACTGGAAAAAGCAGGAATTTGTAGGGTTCCATGTAGCTGTGGGGAAGTACACATGGATGCTACAAAAATAATGGTCAAAAAACAACTAGAAGAGCACAAGGGCAACTGTAGAAGGGGAGAGACTGACATATCAGCTGTTGCAGAACATCCCATAGAGATTATTAAACACCTCATGAATGTCAATAGGAAGGAGGAGGGCTTGAAATTGAATGACATCTGGGTCTTGGTGCTGAGGAAGATGTGTATGAGTCTCCCACCATGGAGTGATAGCAACAGCAGAGGACAGTAACCAACAATGGCCAATTGCGCCTGGGTATTCAAATCATGTGATGTAACGCCACTGTGTGGGAACATGCATAAATGGTATTTTGCTTCAGTTGATAGTGAGCCATGGTATGAATTGGACACTCAAAGATGCTATGATCCCCCTTGTAAATCTCCTCTGCATATGGGGATGAAATGATGGGCTGTAAAGTGAAATCCATCGGACCATGGTGTAATAATCCAAAATATTTTATTAATTGTGACATTTCTGGCCATTATAGTGTACATCTTACAGAATATGAGCCTATTGCAAAATGAGTGAAGGTATTAAAGTTCTGAATTTATGGAAGGATATTCAAATTTTGTCAGTAAAAGAAGGAATTTTAAGCATAGTGCACAGATTATATCATGGGATGTGTTACTCTTGCAGAAAAGTTTATTTCATGACAAATGCATTTTCTGCACTCATGTATAGAAAAAACAGAACACTTTGAATGACTGGAGATAGGACATTCACATTCACAGGACATGTATGTTAGTATGTTCTGCAGAAATGATTAGCATTTATGTAACTTTGGTTCAGCATGTGTCCTGTTATCTACTAAACATGGGGTCTGCCATGGGCCCTGATAACTTCTTCAGTGCATGATGACATCAACATGTATAAGTCACAAATGACATCCTATGGTACAGCCAACCATGCTGCATTCACCTGGTTCCAAAGTTCATCTGTGGTACTTGGCATTAGATCACAGCACTACACCCATCGTTTCACCATATCCCACACATTTTTGATTGGTGCCAAGTCTGATGATGTGATAGTCCAGAACTAAAGGCAACAAGTGGTCATGCATTGCCTTGCTGAAAAATGGTGTCAGGGATGTTGTGCAGAAAGGGTACAGCTGCGGGTTGCAGGATGTCATTCACATAGGTCATACTGGTTACAGTGCCCTGGACGCACACCAACTGCAATTTGAGGCTGTTTCCAATAGGAACTCACACCACGAGGCCTTGATTTGGCACTGCATGTCTTGTGCGAATGCAGTCGCTGTGATACTGTTCCCCCTGTCTGTAACGAACCAAAATGGGATCATCATTTTGAAACAGACAGAACCTGGATTTGGCCATCAACGCTATCTGATGCCATTCCTGTCCCCATTCCATACACCATTACCGTCTTGCATATTTTTGCACATTTATCAAAGGTAGGCAGAAAAGTGGATGATAAACACATAATGCATGCCATAATAAATGGTGACGGACTGTCAACCCTGATAGTGTATGATGTGTTACACTGTCCCACTGTTGTGCTAGAGTCAATAAGGATGCAGATCTGTTGTGCAATGCTATTTGGATGAGGTGTCACTCTTCTCATGGGGTGGTCTGTATGGTGTGACCTGACTCATCTCATTGTGTTCTGTGATCTTCCGTGAAAGTTTCTGTACACATCCGTTGCACTGCTGAAACACTTCGTCCCACATGAGCAGCAATTTCCCAGATGGATGCATCACATTCTCTCATGACAATAATGCACCCAGCTTTCAAACTCACTGATTTGACAGTATGGTTCACGGATATGCTTTTGAGGCATCCTGCATGTTTGCTCAAGTCACAGTGATCCATTGCTTTCAGGTTATAGCGACAATGGACGCCTCAGGCATATTTTACCGGTAGGTGGTGTTGCACTGGGGTATTGATGTTGTGGTTCATTGAACCCTCTGCCAGGCACTTTATTGTGAATACCAGAGTAAGCCTGTAGATCTAGATGTAGATGTCCTTGAATCTGCAGATTGACATGGTTCAAATGCTAATCATTTCTGCAGAACATACTAATGAACATGTCCTGTGAATACAAATGTCCTATCTCCAGTCATTCAAGGTATCCTGTTTTTTTTCTTTCTTTTTTTCTGAACATGAGTGTGTGTAAAAAAATTAAAAAGCTGAACCTACAGTTTAACATGAACTCTGAACAAAGTTGCAGCTTGTCATTTTTTACATTAATAAACCATTGCCAATGGCGAAAGAGGTGATCAATGCAGGAAAAAGTGTGTGGACCAACTGGATATTTATAGTCTGGCACTTACACACTGGGCCACTAGATCACAAATCTTTTTTATAGGATTTACAAAAATTTCAGGGGCAATAGTCCTCAAAATTCTCACTACTGCCTTAAGTCATTGTAGACAATTCATAAATTAAAATGGAATTTTTTGATAATTAGTTTATATTCTTTATCTCATAACATGATTATCAAAAACTTTAGTGCCAAACTTGCTGAACTCTGATGGGGGAGAAAGTTATTTGGATGGATGTGAAAGCATTTTCCATGATACTAAATGAGCATTTTTGCATTGTCATTGCATTCTTTTTTTTTTTTTTAACTTCAGATAGTTGCAGAAACACACTAAATGTAGAAGTAAGCTTTTGAAAAAAATTGCCTTAGATCAAATACAGAATTATAATTGGTGTACACATTACAGCTGTTCTAGTTGGTCATCTGCTGGAATCAGAATATGTTCAGGAAGTGAAAAATCTGATTCTGCAAGATTATAGACAGATCATCCAACATTCTTCACAACTTTGGGTATAGGTTATTGTACATGTGAGGGTATTTTGTCAGTGAACATGAGAAGGATTGTAGTGAATTTTGTGACACAGTTGCTTCACTATGACAAAAGCAACATTGCATGAAAGTGTGCAAGGAAATTAAACAACTACTGCAAAGTGTTTGAGTTTGGACAAGAGGAGAAAGCATCCACAAATGGGTATATGAACCGCTGGGTACTATACCACTACAGTGTGCAAACTCATGCAGCCTACATTTTTCAGGTTTTTTTTTTTTTTTTTTTTGAGAAAAAACAAGCTAACATTTCGTTCTCACTCACTGTACTCTCCAGCACTTTTGTGTGACTTCTTCCTCCTCCCTTAGATGAAAATCAAGTGAAGGGTTGGACATTTGATTCAATGGAGGAAAGTCTAATAAAATTGCAGAGAGTACTAAATATCCTAACAAAGAAACACTTCCAAAGTGCACTTAAAAAGGGTAGAGAAACATTGGTATTGGTGTTTCTCTCATACGGAGGCTACTTTGAAGGTAATGGTGCGTTATAAGATCTAGATAAGACATAATAATTTTGTAATTTATTTCATGAACTTTTGGATACCACCTTATAGTTAGCAATTCATTTTTAAAGGCATTTGCATTTGAGATGTGGCATTTGATGCTTGGGTCCCACATTTGTCAGTTTGCTTTAGTGATCTTTCAAATCATTAAATAATCAGGTACCAAAATTAATTCCTCCTGTTGATGTGAACATGAACTCTATGTCGAGTTGCATTAGAACCTTCACATCTTTCATTCTTTGGTATTTTTCCAAGTGAGCTCTGATCACCATCCGGCCACTGTCGCCAAGCGGTTCTAGGTGCTTCAGTCCGAACCGCACTGCTGCTATAGACGCAGGTTCGAATCCTGCCTCGGGCATGGATGTGTGTGATGTCCTTAATTTAGTTAGGTTTAAGTAGTTCTAAGTCTAGGGGACTGATGACCTCAGATGTTAAGTCCCATAGTGCTTAGAGCCATTTGAACCATTTTATATGAACACCAGGTTGTCACAGTTAAGGCTGCAGTACAGCTGGTATTCTAAACAGAATTATATATATGTATTTCATTACTGACTAATTTCTTAATATGTAAATTATTGTGAACTCTGGTTGGGTTACAGATTGGATGGTAAGAAGCCTAGTGCACCATTACGGCCACCTGGTGAAAACTGGTCTGGTGAGGCAACAAGAACACAAGGCTTTGCTGTTGAAGAAGCCCGTGTGGATATCAGCATAGGAGAAGCTGGTGCTGACCAGCGACAGGCCGCAGCAGCTCAGCGCAAAGAGCGCCCAGTCTGGATGACAGAGTCCACTGTCATTGGAGCTGGTGACGCAGCAATTGGTGCTGTAAGTATTGGTTGTATAAGTGATATGAAATATTTTAGGCTATTTACGTTTCTTGTCACTTTAAGGAACGTGTTTTCTTTCATGGTTAAAATAACAAGTCAGTGTTATTTGAAACTTCATATAGTGAAAGACCCCCCCCCCCCCCCCCCCCCCCCCCATGAACCATGGACCTTGCTGTTGGTAGGGAGGCTTACGTGCCTCAGCGATACAGATAGCCGTACCGTAGGTACAACCACAACGGAAGGGTATCTGTTGAGAGGCCAGACAATCGTGTGGTTCCTGAAGAGGGGCAACAGCCTTTTCAGTAGTTGCAAGGGCAACAGTCTGGATGATTGACTGATCTGGCCCTGTAACAATAACCAAAACGGCCTTGCTGTGCTGGTACTGCGAACGGCTGAAAGCAAGGGGAAACTACGGCCGTAATTTTTCCCGAGGGCATGCAGCTTTACTGTATGATTAAATGATGATGGCGTCCTCTTGGGTAAAATATTCCGGAGGTAAAATAGTCCCCCATTCGGATCTCCGGGCGGGGACTACTCAAGACGATGTCGTTATCAGGAGAAAGAAAACTGGCGTTTTAGGGATCGGAGCGTGGAATGTCAGATCTCTTAATCGGGCAGGTAGGTTCGAAAATTTAAAAAGGGAAATGGATAGGTTAAAGTTAGATACAGTGGGAATTAGTGAAGTTCGATGGCAGGAGGAACAAGACTTCTGGTCAGGTGACTACAGGGTTATAAACACAAAATCAAATAGGGGTAATGCAGGAGTAGGTTTAATAATGAATAGGAAAATAGGAATGCGGGTAAGCTACTACAAACAGCATAGTGATCGCATTATTGTGACCAAGATAGATACGAAGCCCACACCTACTACAGTAGTACAAGTTTATATGCCAACTAGCTCTGCAGATGACAAAGAAATTGAAGAAATGTATGATGAAATAAAAGAAATTATTCAGATAGTGAAGGGAGATGAAAATTTAATAGTCATGGGTGACTGGAATTCGAGTGTAGGAAAAGGGAGAGAAGGAAACGTAGTAGGTGGATATGGATTGGGGCTAAGAAATGAAAGAGGAAGCCGCCTGGTAGAATTTTGCACAGAGCACAACTTAATCATAGCTAACACTTGGTTTAAGAATCATGAAAGAAGGTTGTATACATGGAAGAACCCTGGCGATACTAAAAGGTATCAGATAGATTATATAATTGTAAGACAGAGATTTAGGAACCAGGTTTTAAATTGTAAGACATTTCCAGGGGCAGATGTGGACTCTGACCACAATCTATTGGTTATGACCCGTAGATTAAAACTGAAGAAACTGCAAAGAGGTGGGAATTTAAGGAGATGGGACCTGGATAAACTGAAAGAACCAGAGGTTGTACAGAGTTTCAGGGAGAGCATAAGGGAACAATTGACAGGAATGGGGGAAAGAAATACAGTAGAAGAAGAATGGGTAGCTTTGAGGGATGAAGTAGTGAAGGCAGCAAAGGATCAAGTAGGTAAAAAGACGAGGGCTAGTAGAAATCCTTGGGTAACAGAAGAAATATTGAATTTAATTGATGAAAGGAGAAAATATAAAAATGCAATAAATGAAGCAGGCAAAAAGGAATACAAACGTCTCAAAAATGAGATCGACAGGAAGTGCAAAATGGCTAAGCAAGGATGGCTAGAGGACAAATGTAAGGATGTAGAGGCTTATCTCACTAGGGGTCAGATAGATACTGCCTACAGGAAAATTAAAGAGACCTTTGGAGAAAGGAGAACCACTTGTATGAACATCAAGAGCTCAGATGGAAACCCAGTTCTAAGCAAAGAAGGGAAAGCAGAAAGATGGAAGGAGTATATAGAGGGTCTATACAAGGGCGATGTACTTGAGGACAATATTATGGAAATGGAAGAGGATGTAGATGAAGATGAAATGGGAGATACGATACTGCGTGAAGAGTTTGACAGAGCACTGAAAGACCTGAGTCGAAACAAGGCCCCCGGAGTAGACAACATTCCATTGGAACTACTGACGGCCTTGGGAGAGCCAGTCCTGACAAAACTCTACCATCTGGTGGGCAAGATGTATGAAACAGGCGAAATACCCTCAGACTTCAAGAAGAATATAATAATTCCAATCCCAAAGAAAGAAGGTGTTGACAGATGTGAAAATTACCGAACAATCAGTTTAATAAGTCACAGCTGCAAAATACTAACACAAATTCTTTATAGACGAATGGAAAAACTAGTAGAAGCCGACCTCGGGGAAGATTAGTTTGGATTCCGTAGAAATGTTGGAACACGTGAGGCAATACTGACCGTACGACTTACCTTAGAAGAAAGATTAAGGAATGGCAAACCTACGTTTCTAGCATTTATAGACTTAGAGAAAGCTTTTGACAATGTTGACTGGAATACTCTCTTTCAAATTCTAAAGGTGGCAGGGGTAAAATACAGGGAGCGAAAGTCTATTTACAATTTGTACAGATACCAGATGGCAGTTATAAGAGTCGAGGGACATGAAAGGGAAGCAGTGGTTGGGAACGGAGTAAGACAGGGTTGTAGCCTCTCCCCGATGTTATTCAATCTGTATATTGAGCAAGCAGTAAAGGAAACAAAAGAAAAATTCGGAGTAGGTATTAAAATCCGTGGAGAAGAAATAAAAACTTTTAGGTCCGCCGGTGACATTGTAATTCTGTCAGAGACAGCAAAGGACTTGGAAGAACTGTTGAATGGATGGACAGTGTCTTGAGAGGAGTATGTAAGATGAATATCTGCGAAGTAGAGAGGATATAAAATGTAGACCGGCAATGGCAAGGAAAGCGTTTCTGAAAAAGAGAAATTTGTTAACATCGAGTATAGATTTAAGTGTCAGGAAGTCGTTTCTGAAAGTATTTGTATGGAGTGTAGCTATGTATGGAAGTGAAACATGGACAATAAATAGTTTAGACAAGAAGAGAATAGAAGCTTTCGAAATGTGGTGCTACAGAAGAATGCTGAAGATTAGATGGGTAGATCACATAACTAATGAGGAAGTATTGAATAGGATTGGGGAGAAGAGAGGTTTGTGGCACAACTTGACCAGAAGAAGGGATCGGTTGGTAGGACATGTTCTGAGGCATCAAGGGATCACCAATTTAGTATTGGAGGGCAGCGTGGAGGGTAAAAATCGTAGAGGGAGACCAAGAGATGAATACACTAAGCAGATTCAGAAGGATGTAGGCTGCAGTAGGTACTGGGAGATGAAAAAGCTTGCACAGGATAGAGTAGCATGGAGAGCTGCATCAAACCAGTCTCAGGACTGAGGACCACAACAACAACACATAGTGAAAGACACTCAAAGTGATTGTAAGATCATCAATGAATGATAGTGGTTACCAGAAATGCTCTTACTTATGGGGCTGTTGCTGTGAAATATGGTTGTGCTCCCCTTTTACAGGAAAACAATATGTAATAAAACTGTATGTGGATGTTATCAATCATGAATATTGTCAGTAACACTGTTGAGCCTGCGGAGGGAGAGGGGATGGGGTGGGGGGTATTATTTTCTGTTTAATTTTTTACCAAATTTTAATTAATTATGAATGTTCACATTTTCATGAGATTAGTAATTAGAAATAAAAAGATATTATTTTTTAAAAAATGTGATTCAATATTTGTTAATTTTTATGTCCATTTGATAATAAATATGAAATTCAAATAACCATAAAGAAAGTTGCTATTAGTGCGAATTGTACCCATGACTTCATGATTGCTAGACTTTTAGGCTACCCACCCACATATTGGCCATTTCATTATAATGTTGGATGTGATTAGTACCCGCCTTCAGAGATGATTTTTTTTTCAAGAATTTTTGAGAGTAGGAAACTGAGACCCCTTTTCAGGTTTTTACTTTGTTAGTATTGGGGAAAAAGTTTTCAAATAACATGGAGTCTGCAGCAGCATGGATCCAGTGTCTCGACTATTTTCTTAGTGAGGGAATGGAAAAGGCACTTCTTCACAGAAGTGAATTGTTAACAGATCACAGTTTCACGTGATCAACCACATAAACAGATAAAATATGTGTGTTTGTATAACTGGCTTGTAAGTCCATTAAGAAGTTTCTAATTGGGAAGTACTGAAGAGAATAGAGGGGGGGAGGGAGAGGGAGTGCTTTCTCTGCTATAGATCTTCTAAATACTTAAAAGAAATTTTTCACTATTATTTACTGTGTGCTAATAAAACCATTTTATGAAATTTCAAAATGTCACCATTCCCTTTTTTAAACTAAGTGATTAATAAATTTACTGTTCAGTAACTATCAGTTACTAATATTACTAAACTGCTGCCCTCAGATTTATAACATTTTTGTTCGGGAACAAGGAAAGTGCGAAATTTTGTTATATTTTGTAAAACTGTTATGTCATTAAAAATTACCTATTGCACATTGTTATTTACACAAAATTCTCCTGTTCCTAATTATGCATGGCAGTTGTGGCACCTCTCTCCATAACATTTACGTGAATATTCATAGAGAGTCGCAATGAAAATTTGTATGAATGTCAACTTTTTAAAAGACGTGCAAACTGTTTTCAGACATGTAATTTGCTTATTTACAAATGAAATAAGTATGAAATTCTGTGCCATTTGTAGACTTAATTTTAATTTTAGCCTATTAGATGGATAAAATAGTCCTATAAGGATGTACCATATTCAAAATAATTAACAATCATATCCCATATGAAGAAGCATATGTAATAAAATGGCAGCAGGAGATGAGATTCAGTGATACAGTTTGCATATTGATGATTTTTAGTAATGTTCCCACTGTATGATATGCATCCTCAATTCTACAGAATTTTTTTATTGCAAACAAATTTTTTTATTGCAAACATTTTTTATTGTATTTTGAGCTTCTGATAACACAAATGGCATCATAACCAGTTTTGACAGCTTCAGATTACACAAATGGCACCATAACTAGTTTTGACTTCTTAGCAAGTAGTCTCCAAATGATTTGAAAGTTATATACTAACTTGTAAAACCTCATGGACTTTCTTTTCTACATAGTTCAGCTAGAAGATAATTTCTTACTTATCCAAGAAGTTTTTAAATGAAATCCCACCCTTGGTATAAATTTTCATTCGTCACTTCAGTCTGTGTGTATACATCA
Source organism: Schistocerca americana (assembly GCF_021461395.2). NCBI lineage: Eukaryota > Metazoa > Arthropoda > Insecta > Orthoptera > Acrididae > Schistocerca > Schistocerca americana. The sequence continues at coordinate 274,820,747 of NC_060126.1, read as the reverse complement.
CAGATTTTTGAGACTTAAAAAGGTCTCTGGAACCATATAGTTTCAGTGGATCTTTTGATTAGTTCCACATTCATTTCCAAAGCACAAGGGGCTTAGAATCTGTGTCCTAAGCTTATTACATGCATACCATCAAAGTAGTTACCACCTGTCTTTCTTTATTCTTTTCCTTGTTCAATTCCAATGAATGTATGCCTAAACAGCTCTTTCCTGGTGTCAAATGTGATGTGCGTGAAATACAACACAGCCATGTGCAGAAATAAATATGGACGTTAGGTCCAATAATTACACTGGCTACGCTACAGGCTCAGGTCTCCCCACCATCGAATCCCTCTTGATGTTTTTCAGATGTGTCCATACAAAGAAAACATCATCATCCTTTGGTTCAAAGAAAAGTAGATTCAAAAATACATTGAATGTTCCTCATAAAGAAATATAGCTACCCCGAGTTACTAGCTTCAAGCAGGGGTATAATGTGTTAGAATAAATAAATAAAAATTATGCCTCAGAAGACACACACATCATTATAATGTGAACCCATGGATGAAATCTTAACATCTTAGCAAAATCAAATGGTCTGTTACAGTCTCTGTTGTGTGATTTTATTTACTACAGTTGTTAAGTGTTGTAGTGCAGTACAGTTGTGTATATTGAATAGTAAATTTGTCTGTGCAGTGTGTACATAAAATCTGGGAATACTTTCAATTATTTATTGCACAAGAACTAAACATTGTACAGATGTCATACATATTGCATTTTGGAGAGAAACTCTGAAAGTTTTTTTTACAAACATTCGATATGTGAACCATGAGAGTCCCGGCAGATGTCAATACGGTAATGGAATTCTTGCCATACCCGTCCTAGCATGGCATCATCGACTGTGGCAGTCGCTTCCCGTATTCTCTCCAAGGGCTCTGCTACATCACGTGGTAGAGGCAGTACATACACCAGATCTTTAATGTGTCCCCCACAGAAAAAAGTCACAGGGAATGAGATTTGGTGATTGGGGAGGCCATTTCATGAAACAGCTCATTCCGCACCTGAACTTGCCATGTTTGCGACTAGCGCTGACTATCGGCAAATTACTAAACTAGGCTGTGGCGATATACATGGGGAAAAAAAACAACTTTTAGGGTTTCTCTTCAAGATGACATATGTATAATATCTATACAATGCTTGGTTCCTGCGCAATAAATAATTGAAAGTGTTCCCGGACTTTACGTACACCCTGTATTTATCAGAGAGATTTGTCATATGTAAAACTCATGTCACCAACTGCTGTAATTTCACAGGTTGACTCTGCGACACCTGTGATCACAGAGCCTGCAGCCGAAAAACCATCAGCAGGCAGTAATCGCAACCAGGAGGATATCATGTCAGTTCTGCTGGCTCATGAGAGGCGAAGCGGCGGAGCAGGGCTGTCTGGTTCAGCAGCCAATGCTGCAGTCCGGTCTGTGTTGCCTGGTGCATCCAGCCCAGCAAGTGACAGCAGCGGTGATGAGCAGGTCACGGGTGCTGTGGGTACGATGCCTGACACAAGTCAGTATCCACATTTCATTTCTTACCTAGGATGTGCTGCATATTATATTTATTTCTGTCTGACATGTTACTTACATCCTCTTGTTCTCTGGCTTTTGAAATTAAGCACCTGCATATGTTGTAAGACATCTTGAAGTGAAAGAACTCTTTTTTTAAGTATTGGAATTGTAAAGTGATGCACCAGTAATAGATGGTTCATGTATGTGGTGGAAATGTAGAGAAGTATGGTCAGTAGGAAAAACAGTCAAGGTTACAATGACAGCAGAAGCTTTATTGATGTGTATTGCCTTTTTGAGGCATCTCCAGAAGTTTTTGAGGAACTGCAGGTAACACGTTAGTCACAAACAGCCAAATCTTTTGATATGCACCTTCAGTGAAGGTGTCGGTAAAGCTTCTGCTGTCATTGCAGTCTAGATTGTATCTTCTACTGAAAATATATCATGATTTCTGCACCATGATCACAGAATGGGAGGATTTATCGAAGAAAAGTATGACTTAGTAACTGAAAATTTAAGTTTTTATAAATAGTCCTCAAGATGTTGGTTGAACAAGACATAAGGGTATGGGTCAATCGTTAATAAGTGCAAGAAATGTATTAGTACATTTGATCTGACTAATATAATAATTGGGCAATTGATGCTCAGTGATAGGAACATGCGTAGTGGCCTATAAAGGCAAAGAAGATATTCTTTTTTAAAAAAAAAGAAAAGAAAAAGAAAACAAGATTTCAGAGGCTGAAATAATTAGTAAACGGAAGAGGTGTTCGTGAATGTTGTTGCAGAAGCAGCTGATGTGAAGAAGTGAAAGTGTGGATGTTTTTGTATGAAGGCAGACGGTGTAAGTGTTGAGAAGGAGAGAAAGTGGTATGGTTGAAAGACGTTTCAGCATAGCAGACATCATTTTTTTGCACCTTCTGTGGGATTTTGAATGATGATTAACTGGCAATAAACTTGATCATATTGAACACACAACTGACCTTAATGTTGATGATTAATGAAAATCACCTCAACTGTATTATTACACATTTATTGTGTTACAACTAGTTTTGTGTCTTTGAACATCTTCAGGTTGCTTGCAGTTAAACAAAACAGGAAATTTGGCTAATGCTACAACATCTTAATATAAAAAAAGTAGGCAGTCACTGAATTGTGCTGAAGTCATGTCATAAACGGGCTGGTTGTCATGTAATATTAAAGACCAAATCCAAGAACACTGATCATAAACATTCAGCTGACTGCACGGTGGAAGTATGTCCAGCGGACATAGCATGCTGCATATTGTAAACTGCCCAGACAGGGCTGCTCCATGTCAGAGGTAAACATAGTAATTGGCCTCTTTTTTTCCCTTCACCATGCTGTGTGCAATTACTTCATATGTGTGATTAGCACCTGTTCGTTTATTGTATAGACCTGTACAAAATTAAGCACAGCTCACATTTAGTTTTTAGCATCACACAAAAACTACACAGTTAAGATATTTTCAGTTCTTTTACATGTTCAGTGACCAGACATTATTGGTTGTAATGGCTTGTACTCCGTAGTCATGCTCAGTTTGTATGACAAATTAGGGATTCTGTTGTACCATATGTATTTACTTCACTGTTGATTGTATAATAGGTCATAAGGCATTATCAGCCTTAGGATGATACAGAGTTGCGTAACCACTGGTGTAAGTTCTCTTCCATTGTAAATGGTTGTAGCTAACTTACAAGAAGCTCACATGTAATTTTATTAACTGCATATGATAACCATTAGCTTGGTTGCCTTACCTCTTTTACATGTTCAAAGAAAAGCACCTCTTGTAACAATGATTTATGATCATTGTGTGAGATCAAAATTATCATTCCAGATGTATTTACATAATTATTCTGCAACTATACTTTATAATTATTCACTCATCATCACAGCTGCCAAATGATGAAGTTTGGTGTAAGATCTGTCACCTATTTCCGTGTTGTTGTGCATAATTGTATTGCTAACTTTTGTTCAGTTCTACTTTTCAATTGTTTGCATTAATTGTGCACTCTTTAATATGAATTTTATACTTAAGGTTTGGTCATTGCTTGTAACGATTATGAGTGCACAGTTGACTGATCCATTTAACAAAGGCCCAATTACAATGTTTACATATTTACGGCTGTCATGGAGTGCCACTGTCCAGGCAGTTTACTGTGTGTGTTATGCCATGTCTGCTTGCCATACTTCTGTGAAGCGGTGAGCAGGATATTTATCACTGTTCTCGGATTTGGTTTTTAACATTACATACGACAACCAGACCATTTATGTCGTAACTTCAGCACAATTCACTAAGGATTTAGTATAAAGTTGTTATCAATGTGAGTCACCTATTTTATTTGTTAAGTTGCTATAGATTTAGTCTATTTTCCTGTTTTGTTTAACTACAGGCATCCTGAAGATGTTTGAGGAAATGAAACAAGTCATAACACAATAAATGTGTAATAATAGAGTAGAGGTAGTTTTCATTCATCATTAAGATCACTTGGTATCATAGAAGAGCTTGATGATGGTATAATGTAACACAGAAATCAATTGCAAATAAAATAAGATTTATAGATACATCAGAAGCAGTCATTCCTACAATATAAACATTGTTGTTGTGGTCTTCAGTCCTGAGACTGGTTTGATGCAGCTCTCCATGCTACTCTATCCTGTGCAAGCTTTTTCATCTCCCAGTACCTACTGCAACCTACATCCTTCTGAATCTGCTTAGTGTATTCATCTCTTGGTCTCCCTCTACGATTTTTACCCTCCACGCTGCCCTCCAGTACTAAATTGGTGATCCCTTGATGCCTCAGAACATGTCCTACCAACCGATCCCTTCTTCTGGTCAAGTTGTGCCACAAACTTCTCTTCTCCCCAATCCTATTCAATACTTCCTCATTAGTTATGTGATCTACCCATCTAATCTTCAGCATTCTTCTGTAGCACCACATTTCGAAAGCTTCTATTCTCTTCTTGTCCAAACTATTTATCGTCCATGTTTCACTTCCATACGTGGCTACACTCCATACAAATACTTTCAGAAATGACTTCCTGACACTTAAATCAATACTGGATGTTAACAAATTTCTCTTCTTCAGAAACGCTTTCCTTGCCATTGCCAGCCTACATTTTATATCCTCTCTACTTCGACCATCATCAGTTATTTTGCTCCCCAAATAGCAAAACTCCTTTACTACTTTAAGTGCCTCATTTCCTAATCTAATTCCCTCAGCATCACCCGACTTAATTAGACTACATTCCATTATCCTTGTTTTGCTTTTGTTGATGTTCATCTTATATCCTCCTTTCAAGACACTGTCCATTCCATTCAACTGCTCTTCCAAATATAAACATAAAAATGCTTTAAAATAGTTATTAAGGTACGTAGATAGAAGAAATTGCAATAAAGTATTTCCCTCACAAGACAAAGTTAAATTTTAAAGCATCATTGAATCGTGGTTGACATGAGGCTCAGTGGGTAGGTAGGTTGTGTTATAACCTTTAATCACCAATAATTGCATGGATATTCAAACACACTCACTTAGAAACAATAGCTCGTTACATGATAACAACTCAGTATCTCTTATTCGACTGCCGTGCCGTGACATGCGGCCGGCGCCGTTCGTAGCTAGGTGGCGCTCCCGCGCTCAGCCGAGTTGCGGAGCGCCTCTATTGCCGTTTGCGCGTACTGTCGTGGCGGCATTGTTAAATGTCATGGCACTGTCACAACACTTCCCCCCCCCCCCCCCCCCCCCTTAAAAAAAAAAAAAAAAAAAAAAAAAAAAGGGCACTCACTTCCTTGGAGACATGGACAGTGCGGAGACATCCATGGCCTCTTGTGAGGCCCCGAGAAGATTCCGCAGAGAGACACGAGAGTATGGTCGAAAATGTCCAGGACGGAAGCTCGTGCGTGGGACGTGCCTCCTGGACGAGATGATGGGTGAAAACTCCGGAGCAGCATCCATAGGTGTCGTGGACCTGGGGGTGTGCTCCAGCGAGATGGGTCCCGCAGAAGGCGGCGTCGCGACTGGGGCTGGTTCCGGCGTACTCGGAAGCGGTAGCGACGTCGGCTGCATCAACACGTATGGTAGATCGGCAGCAGCGACAGGACTGGCTTCTCGGGCTGGTGGAGGTGAAGGAAGGGGCGGTGGCACCGGCGTGGCCACCACTCGTGGGCGCATCTGGTCGTAATGGCGAACAACCATGCCGTCGTCCGTACATATTTCACAAAGCCGGCGGCCGCGAAGAGCCTTGACCACCCCTGGAATCCATTTAGGGCGAGATCCATACCCTCGTGCCCACACGTCGGCACCCACCGAGTATTTTCCCGCACTAGGGGACACAGCACAAGGTCTGACAGGGTGAAGCAGGTGCACTAGAGTGCGCGGTTGGCGGCCATGCAAGAGTTCAGCAGGGCTGCGATCACCCAGAGGCGTGAAGCGATAAGATCTCAGAAATTGCAGCAGAGTGTCATCTGTGGAAAAATCACTAAGGAATTTTTTCATCTGGCTTTTGATAGTGCGGACAAGGCGCTTGACCTCCCATTCAATTGCGGATGGAAGGGCGGCACTGTAACATGATGAATCCCTTGTCCAGTACAAAAATCACAGAAGGCCTGCGAAGAGAACTGAGGGCCATTGTCCGTGACGATCGTGGATGGAAGACCTTCTAGCGCAAAGATTTTGGACAAAGCCAGCGTCGTCGCTGCAGTGGTGGGCGACGGACATCGAACAACAAACGGAAACTTCCAGATGGTGTCAATCAACAGTAGCCAATAAGTACCGAGGAAGGGGCCGGCAAAGTCAGCGTGCACCCGTTCCCATGGCTGCGCCGGATCAGGCCATGGAGAGGGCATTGTACGAGGTGCAGCCAGTTGTTGAGCACACTGACCACATGCAGCAACCATGTGGGCGATGTCCGAATCAATACCGGGCCAATAAATGTGCCTGCGGGCCAGGGACTTAGTCCGAGAAATACCCCAATGGCCTTCATGCAACAGTTTGAGAACATCTTTGTGAAGAGAGGCTGGCACCACGACCCATGGAGATGCCCCATCCGTGGCCAGAAGAACAACACCATCACGAACAGACAGACGAAGGCGCAAGGCATGGTAGTTGCGAAGGGGATCCGAAGCCCGGCCCTTGGTCCTGTCCGGTCAACCCCGTTGAACAAAACCGATCACTTGACGCAGGACCGGGTCCCGCGCAGTAGGCGACATGACCTGCGAACCTGTAAGTGGAAAACCCTCGACCGCACGACGTTCTTCCTCATCAATGTGGAAACAGAGTAGTTCATCACGATCGAAAACCAGGTCGGGACCCATCGGCAATCGCGACAATATGTCAGCGTTGGCGTGCTGGGCCGTGGGGCGATAGTGAATCTCATAGTGAAAACGAGACAAGTATAAGGCCCAACGTTGCAGGCGGTGAGCTGCCTTATCCGGTAGTGACGCCGATGGGCTGAACAGAGAGACCAGCGGCTTGTGGTCGGTGATGAGGTGAAACTTAGAACCATACAAAAAAACGCTGAACTTTTTTAGAGCATAAATGATAGCGAGCGCCTCCTTTTCGATTTGAGAGTAACGCCGTTGCGCATCGTTGAGGGTCTTGGAAGCATAGGCGATGGGTCGTTCTGACCCATCCTCATACCGATGGGCGAGAACAGCCCCTAGGCCATACTGTCACGCGTCAGTCACCAGAACCAAGTGCTGACCCAGACGGAATGTGGCAAGACAAGGCGCCGACTGCAAATGAGCCTTCAGGCGGACAAAAGCCTGCTCACACTCGTCGGACCAACAGAAAGGGACGTTTTTGCGTAATAGCTGATGCAGAGGATGAGTTACTGCTGCCGTGGTTGGAATGAATTTGTGATAGTAAGCAATCTTGCCTAGAAACGCCTGAAGTTCTTTGACCGTAGACGGCCGGGGTAGAGCGTTAATGGCCGCAACGTGCTGACGTAGAGGACGTATACCCTCACGGGACAAGTGGAAACCAAGATATACAATGGAGGGTTGGAAGAACTGTGACTTGTCCAGATTGCACCGCAACCCAGCCGAATGCAAAACCCAAAACAGTGAACGCAAATTGCAAAGGTGCTCTTCAGTGGAGGCCCCCGTGACAACAATGTCATCCAGATAGTTTATGCAGCTGGGAACGGAAGCCGTGAGCTGTTCCAAAAACCGCTGAAAAATGGCCGGTACGCTAGCGACGCCAAATGGTAACCGCTGGTACTGATACAACCCACAAGGAGTGTTGATGACAAGAAATTCCTTGGAAGAAGCATCCAACGGCAACTGATGGTACGCCTCCGATAAGTCAAGTTTGGAAAAGAACTGGTCCTCAGCGAGCTTGGTAAATAACTCCTCAGGACGGGGAAGAGGATAAGTGTCAATGAGGCTCTGAACGTTGTCAGTGGCTTTAAAATCACCACACAATCGCAGACTCCCGTTTGGTTTAGAAACCACCACGATTGGCGATGCCCATTCGCTGGAGGCAACAGGAAGGAGAATCCCTGAAGGTGTTAACCTGTCTATCTCAGCCTTGACAGGTGCACGCAATGCCACCGGAATAGGGCGTGCCCGGAAAAACCTAGGGCGAGCTGAAGGTTTAAGAGTAATGTGGGCTTCAAAATCCTTGGCACGACCCAGACCAGCAGAGAACACGGACGAAAATTCAGAACACAATCCATCCAGCTGTTGATACGGAATATCCTCAGATATGAGGTGCACATCATCATCAATGGAGAACTCGAACAACTGGAAAGCATCATAACCGAACAGGTTTTCAGTGCCCGCATGATCCACCACATAAAACGTGAGGGGCCTAACAACAGACTTGTAGGCAGGCCAATGATAGGAATTTTCTGTTTATTATAAGTTCTCAGATTTCGTGTAACTGGAGACAAGGCAGGGGAACCCAACTCCAAATACGTGCGAGAATTAATGAGAGTTACCACAGAGCCAGTGTCCACTTGCATGCGAATGTCTTTATCCAGAACACGAACAGTAACAAACAACTTATTTGTTTGAGAAAGCACACAATTAACATCCATGTCTGATGCCTCGTCCTCGTCGACAGGAACTTTAGGGGACTGACACACAGAAGCAATGTGGCCTTTTTTCCTACATGAATTACACGTGGCCCAACGTTTTGGACACGTGGCCCTGTCATGCTGTACGAAACAACATGGACAAGAAGGAAGTGCGGAACGAACCTGCTTCTGTGGTTGCTGTTTTCGCTGCGAGCGTTGCGGCCCAATGCGACGTTGTTTACGCGAGTGAACCTTTGCCACATCTTCGTTCTCCTGTGAAACAGGCAAATTGTCCATGTCGAAAGTTGACTGTACAGCGCCTACATCACACCACACGTCTATTTGTGCGCCAGCAGCGTGAGACACTTCAAAGGATTGAGCGATGCTTAGAACTTCCGACAACGACAGGTTTGGCAGTTGTAGGGCACGTTGCCGAACTTCTTTATCAGGAGCAAGCCGTAGAAGAGCATCTCTAACCATTGAATCAGCATAAGACTCATGATGAGCGTCCGTGACAAACTGACATTTCCTACTCAGACTGTGTAGTTCCGCCGCCCAAGCCCGGTAAGATTGATTGGGCTGTTTACGACACCGGTAGAACGCCACGCGGGCGGCAACGACGTGGGTGTTTTTCGGTAATAGTTAGACAATAAGTCACACATTTCTTGGAAGGACAGAGAGGCAGGTTCCCACAGAGGGGCTAACTGAGATAGCAGCTGATAGATCCATGGGGAAATCCAAGATAGAAATAACCACTTACACATAGGAGCGTCGACAATGCCGAAACCCAAGAAGTGTTGCCGCAAACGCTTCTCATAATCCTCCCAATCTTCAGTGGCCTCGTCGTAAGGAGGGAATGGAGGCGGAGAAGAGGAAGACAGACGATGAGTAAGCGACGTCGACAACGCCTGAATAGCAGCCGTCAGCTGTGTTTGCTGTTCAATTAGCGCTTGCATAAGCTGTTCAATGTCCGCCCCGTCACGAACACCAAATCCACAACGCAGGAAAAGATCCCATCCTCGTTGCCAAAAAGTGTTATAACCTTTAATCACCAATAATTGCGTGGATATTCAAACACACTCACTTAGGAACAATAGTTCGTTACATGATAACAACTCAGTACCTCTTATTCGCTGCCGTGCCGTGACATGCGGCCAGCGCCGTTCGTAGCTAGGTGGCGCTCCCGCGCTCAGCCGAGTTGCGGAGCGACTCTATCGCCGTTAACGCGTACTGTCGTGGCGGCACTGTTAAATGTCAAGGCACTGTCACAACAGGTTGGTTTAACATTCCAGTTTTATTTTATTTTATTTATTTTTTATTTTTTAAGAAATTTTGTGTTAGATACTTTACGTTTCCCTTCATGCATCACGGTGTTGGTATATTGTGCCATAAATGTGACTGAAACTTTGTGAAGATATTATGATCATACCAGTTTTTGCAGTTAACAATTAATTTTTAAGCATGTACAATATGGAAACATGGCCTGAATTTTTTTGAAAAATGTTTAACTGCAGTTTTTAATGTACTACATGGATTTGTACTGTTCTTTGCATGGAACTATGAAGCATGGCTGTAAAATTATATTTTGGTGTTAAAAAAAATTCATAATTTTTACAGTTCCCTTTGTTATTGTTGTTGTAGTCTTCAGTCTGAAAACTGATTTTATACAGTCCTCAATGCTAGTCTGTTCTCAGCAAGTCTCTTTCTTTCTTCATAGCTACTGCAGCCTACATCTACTTGTACCTGTGTCCCATAATCAAGCTTTGGTCTGTCTCTTAATCCACCCTCCCCCTCATGCATACAATCTATGCAAGTATCAAACTAGCTGTTCCTCTGTGCCTCTTGACGCTTCTTATTAATCTTTCCTGGTTCGGCTGTAAATTTCTTTTCTCATTGATTCGCTTCGCTAAGTCTTCATTAGCTATCGCATCTGCCCTCCTAATCATCATCATTTTTCTGCACACTGCATTTTAAAAAGTCTAGTTCTTCCTGTTTGTATTGTTTATTTCCATGTTTCACTTTCATATGAGGCCACGTTCTATACAAATGTTTTCAGGGAAGATATCCTAACTCTTAAACTTTACATAGTTGTCTTTTTAAGAAAGGTTTTTCTTGCTCTTACCAATCAACATTTTATATCGCCTTTGCTTCTTCCACCATCAGCTATTTTGCTGCCTATGCACCAAAATTCATCCAGAACTTTTAGTGTTGCATTTCCTAACCTGATTCCTTCAGCACCACGTGACTTCATTTGATTATACTACATTACAATTGTTTTAATTGTATTTGATGTTCATCATATAATCTTTTTTCTTAGGGTGTATACACCCAAGGACAACAAGGATATTTGGAGCAAATACGGGAATTTTTTTCATCTAGGGAAAACCCAGAAATCTTTTGGAACTCTGGGAACTTTTCATTGTTTTAGTTTTCAGTTACATTTTTGTAATTTTGTCTGGTAACAACTAATACTCTATCACAGAATTTTACTTTAGCCTGTCACTGCAGAACAATACTGCAGTAGCTGAGAGAATAACACCAAAATAATACTCAAGTTGCAAAGAAAATGTGCCATTTACAATAATAAACATATTGCTCATACAGGCATCTGCTGGCAGCAAAATGTGTCAGAGGCTTCAGCAAGAAGTCTATGCAATACTTTGTTACAAAAAACTGCTTTTAATGAGTGTGATGTCACAACTGTTTACATTTCTAACAGGTTGCAGGAAAATATTGTGAATAGTGTTTGACAAGCATTGTTTTCACAGCAAATTTCCTTTTATGGAAGATGAATTATTTTATGGGTGATAACGTGCAATGAATTTCTTAAATCACAGAGCATTTGACTCTCTTTCAAAGTTAACACTTTGAGAATCAATGAACAGAAAACTTTTGTGCCCGGAAGACCAGCCATTTATGTCATTGTTTAAAATTTTACTAGCATGTTTGTATTTGGTGTGTCTTAAAGGGCCACACACGCTAAAAAAGATGAAGTTTCATGGTTAGTCTTCCATATAATTTTAGTTTTTTCATAAATTACAAATTATGCAATACATTTTTTCACAGGTGTAAATGCACTTTTCACTTGGATGAAAATATACATACAAGTGAAAGTACATGGCAAAAGTATAATTATCCTACAAAATGTGTGAGGTGTGTTCTTGAACAATTTCATATGTAATTGGCTTTCCTATGGAAAAATAAGAATGCTCGACAGAACATATTTTCAGCCAGGTAACTCATGAAATTAGATGCACAACAGTGAAATTTTCAGAAATATTCAGTTCCTACAATTTAAGCTGTGCTCTTAGGCTCCGTGTGAACATCTGCTCTCGTTAGCTGCCAAGATCAGGTGGCATGAGCTAAGATTAGCTGAAAGTGCATTGTGTAGCACAATCTCGATTTCAGTGCTTAGGAAGGTATCATGCTGTATTAGGTGGAATTTGTGTTTATACTTCTGTAATATGAAAATATGCAGTGTACATCATGCTGCACATCAGAGATTTTTCCAAAACAGGTTTTTTGCTGGATTACCATTCAGAGTATTGATGAGTTTTACAACTCCAAGGGAAAGTATATTGTCACTTAACACAGAAAAATATACTTTCAGTTGGGTTTGGTGTATTTTCATCTGGGAAAAAGTGTTTTCTGACCTGTGAAAAAGTGTATTTTTATCCAGGAAATCTGGAATTGTTTTTTTCTTGTTCGTGTATGCATCCTTTCTCCGGACTCTCTCCAATGCGTTGTTGTGTTAGACACATTTCTGTGTCTTATTTCGTAAGATAAGTTGTAGGATCATTATCGCCTCATGTAACTCCTACATCTGTTCTGAAGACAAGCTGACATTTCCACATGTCAGCTTCTATCAGTCAGCCTATTCTTCTGTTGATAATTTGTGCCAGTATTTGGAAATCATGACTTATTAAAGTGATGGTTTAAAAAAATTTGCACCTATCACACCTTCCCCCACTGGTTTGGGCTCCTAGATTCTTTTTATTGATTTGTTTAGATTTTTTTGCCAAATGCATATAGGTCTCATTATAACAGCTAGCAAATACAATAGTCATTAATGCTTTTGAGTCTTTGCACATAATAGTTTACCGCATGTCAGAAAGTCTATATTGCGTAAAATCATCTTGTTAATTATCATATGTCTGCCTTGTTATACATCAGTGGGCTCAAAATGTTTACTGTTTTAAAATTTGTTAAGTGAATACAGACACCTTACAAATATTTTTTTTTTAAAGTTTTAATTTAACATTTTTATTATTAGTATACAGGGATACTGGCAACTTAATACCATGTAAGCCCATTAATGTAAGAATTCCAGATTGTCATTTTTAATTTAGTTCTTTAGGTTCTTCTGAAAGTTGGGAGTATTTAACCTGTCTCATGAGTCTTGCATATCAGATGCAATAATTTTGTCTTGGCTGGCTCTCCCAAGGATCCCAATCCACGATGACAGCTGCTAGAAGGCACTGCTATAATCTGCGAGTGCTGCTGTCACTACTGCAGTTCTGGCTACAGAGAGACGCCCGTAATACCGACCTATCAGTGCTCACACCTGCCCTCTACAGCCAGCAACACCGCTGCTCAGTCATTCAGTTGTGATTTCGTTGTCCTATAGTATTGATCTCACTACAACATCATTGTTATGGTTCTGGATTCACTATGTCTTAGGTTTTCAATCCTGGTTTACTAGGTGGACTTGTTATTCCAGTGTGCCATCTTCCTTGTTCATGTTTCTCTTGCTGTCCTCCTGTTTACTCTCTGGTGGTTCACTGTTTGACACCCTTGGCCAGTCATCCAGGCTTCCTAGGTTTCTGAGTCATTCCCAGTCTTGCCAGATTTTGGTCACTATAATTGGTGATGGGGAGAAAGGTTAGTGGCATTCCACAGACATGAGGCTGGAATAGCAACAGCAGCAACTGCTCCTGCAGCAGCAGTTCAGACAGCAGATCCAAAAGCTGTTTCAGTAACAGACTGAATTGCTTCATCAGCAATTTCAGTTTTTATTGGATTGCTTACAGATTCAGGTTCCCATCCAGGCTGTGGTTACTTGCCAGGCAGAGAGCTGTCCACACGCACTTCTACCATTTAACATTGTCAAAGGTAATTAGGACACGTATTTGCAGTGGTTGTGACAGCATTTCACTGCTTTTCAGGTTTCTGATGATACTTTCCAACAATCTCTCTTACTTACTTGGGCTTCCCTGCACCACCTTATTGGACAAAGGGCCCTAATTCCCAGTGATGGCCTTTGAACTGTTCTGCACCTCTAGTGACATCAAGCACCTGTTTAGTCCACTGTTTCACCCATCCTCCAATCAGGTGCAATAATTTTGTATTGGCTGCCCCCCCCCCCCCCCCCCCCTGCCCCCAATGATCTCTGCCTCTGTTATCCTGGCCTGGCAAGTTTGAAAGTACTCTGGAAGGCATGAGCCTTGATGACGACTGCAGCTCTGTCTATGGAGACACGTCTGTCCTGCTGGCCTACGAGTGCAGCTGCTCAAAAGTTTGCCGTGATTTCACTGCACTGTTCTATTGATCTCACTACACATAATTGATTTGGTTCTGGATTTGCTGTCGTAGGTTTTCAGTCGTGGTTTACTTGCTGTACTTGTTATACCACCACACCATCTCCATTGATTCTCCTTCTTCAATTGATGTCCAGCTGTTTACTCTTGGGTGGCTTGCTGTGTGGTGCTTTCAGCCAGTAGGCCAGCCTCCAAAGATTTTCATGTTGTTCTTGCCTTATCAGATTCTGGTCACTACATTTTCCGCTGCAGGGTCCTTGTTTCGACTTAGGTCGTTCAGTCTATGTCGAATTCTTCTCACAGTATCACATCTTCCATCTCATCTTTAACTACTTCTTTTTTCCTTCTTCTAATATCATCTTCGAGTATATTTCCTTTGTATTGACCTTCTGTATATTCCTTCCACCTCTCAGCCTTCCTTTCTTTGATTACTACTGTCTTACCATCAATATTGATACAGATGCTACTCTTTCCCATAGTCATGCATGCTTCTATTGCTTTCCATTTTGTTTCTAGCTGTTCTTGGTTTACCATTTTGCACTTTCTGTCAGTCTCATGGAAGGACTTTATCCTGCAGTGGGCGCCAGGTAACTTATAGTGACTATGGAATGAAAGGTCTATTACTAAAACTTAGGTTTAATTAGTATTATAAATAAAAGGTATCGCTACTTTCTAAACAGTGGAAACTTGAATTTGTAGCCAAAAATTACAAATCTTGCATTTACTTGTGAGTGATAGTGCAATTGGATGTACACAGTGTCTAGTGTCAACACTCATCCAGTGTTACTGACAGTGATCGTATTAGGACAGTCTTTAAAATGGTCTATAGGAAAACTAACAAAGTGGAAGTTGTGCCTGGCTAGGGTGTAGTGTAAATAGTAATGTCATCCTTTCTGTTCTGTAGCCAGTACTTTGTAAATTGGGCTTGAGCTCTGTCCTAATGTTCAGAAAGGAAGAGTGGAAAGTGGAGATTAAAATCTGATAACTGCTCTATAGTATTTCTTAATTAGCATGAGCAAGAATTCATATTTGTTTCTGAAACCTCTCATGTAACCCAATGTAATTAATATAATGCTGTAGTAGACAAGATAGTAAGAGCTATTAGAAAGAAAGTTCTGAGTGCCTTGCTGCACTCCTACTCCTTTTTCTATTTTCCTCCCTTAATTAAAAACCTATGGTTTAAAAGCTAGGAGTGCTGTAATGTCTAGTTATATGTTACTATTAATGGTACTTTTTCAATGATAAAGGTTTTAATTTTATTTCAACTTTTTTTTTCTTTCAGATGAGATTGAAATTATGGATTCAGAGGAAGATGACTATGTTCCTACAGTCACAATAGGAGACAAGAGTGTTCCTGTTACAGAAGTGAATGATACCCTTATTGCTCAAATGACACCAGTTGAGAAGGAAGCATACATACAGATATACCAGGAGTACTACTCTCATATGTATGACTAAAATTTGTGGGCTCTTCATGTTAAGAGAAGGGATCTGAAAGTGGTGTCATTATTGTGCTGTGAACAAGCCGAGAAGTGACATACCTGTTAAAACTTTTGTGTACTGAAATGAATTTTCACAGAATGCCATATATATATTTCAGCCAAACTTCCACTGCTTCCAAATAGTTTTCTTTGTAACAATGAACTTGTTTTATTTTTTATATATGTAAGTAACCTTCCCTTTGATGTTGTATGAGTAGAGATCATTTGTTGTTCATTATTACTGCAGCACATGATCTTGATGTTGTCCTTGTCTTGCATGGAAGAAGAAAGCTAGCTGGTGGCTACGTAAACTGTTCTCAGCACTGTTACTATTTCTGGATGTGATAAGAGTTGTGAAAAGATTTTCTGTGATGAAATTTGTGAGCTACTGCTCACACTTGTCGAACAATACATGAGAGTCCCATTTAAATGAAGTTGTTATTTTAGTAGACAAATCATGATCTATGTAATTGTATTTGATAGTTGTTTACTGAATGACAGAATTTAAATGTTGTGCTGACTGTATATTTTTGATATAAAAAAAATTGAAACATAAGAAGGTAAAAAATGAGTGTTGCATCAGCCTATTCATTTTGCCAGAAGTTTGCTGATCTCTGTGCATCCATTCCGTGAAGTGTCAGCTAAATGGTCAATCTGTGTGAATGAGTGAGTGAGTCCACTTGTAAAATTACAATGCACAGAGGTCAGTCAAAAGAAAATTAAGATTTTTTTTTTCACAAGTAATAAAAGCAACTTATCATCTGCAAAATATTATTTTATTGTATTTGCTTGTTAAATTAGATTTCCTTAGTGCAGAGATTTTTTTTCTCCAGTGTAAGAGTAGTTCAGAAATTTTACTATAACAACACACACATGTATACCACATTGTCACTTCAAGATGTTACTCAGTGTATTTTGGTCTAGGGTATCCTCTTCTTCAACACCAAGCCTTCAGTACTCATGGACTATAGAATTTCCTTGTCTAAGGAACAGAACAGTGCCAGTCCTTATAAAGAAATGGCAGTTCTGAACTTGTGCTTTGAAGTAAGTGCTTTGTTCTGTTTGATGGATAGTTTTGAAAACATGTTATCTTGAGAGTTCATGATTGCTTACAATCTAAAACAGAAAGAAAAAGGAAAGACTGCTAGATGGTTGCTTTGAAAATGTAAAAGAAAAAGTTCGTTTTTAAGATTGTAAAGCAGAATTGTAAAAGAACAACTACCCTGATTTCCATTTCATTTATGAATTATTCAGAACTGAAGATAAAATAGAGCACCCATTTTTGTGCCACAGAATATCGATAAAATGTACAAATTCTATGTTCTTGAACATTGGATGAATCTGACAGAAGCTGTGGTACAGCAGAATCAGCCACTTAATACGTAATGCCCACCTGGTTTAATGTCTTCTGCATCAAACCTTCCCATGGAGAGGGAAGTAAATATAAGTGCCAGCGATGCTGGCTGATCCACTTCTGCATGTATGAGCATTTTTTTGGAGTGAGATGTAGGAAAATTCAGTCAAAAGTCATCAATGTGCTGGCCTGTTGGCTTGCAGGAAATGCTATGATTAGATTAGATTAGTTTTTCGTTCCATAGATCCGTGCTGAGGAGATCCTCGTGGATGTGGAACATGTCAATAATAATAATTTTTTTCAAGCCGAAATAACAATACTAATAGTATGAATATATACAGCATTTGTTTCTATTAAAAAATTCGTCAATGGAGTAGAAGGAGTTGGCCACTAGTGAGTGTTTCAGGCTCCTTTTAAACTGATCTTTATTTGTAACTAAATTTTTTATGTTTGCTGGCAAATTATTGAAGATGAGTGTTCCTGAGTAGTGTATCCCTTTTTGAACTAAAGTAAGTGCTTTTAAGTCCTTGTGCAGGTCGTTTTTGTTCCTGGTATTGTATGTATGAACTGAGCTCGTTGTTGGAAAAAGAGATATATATTTTAGGACAAATTTCGTTAAGGAGTAAATATACTGAGAGGCAGTAGTTAGTATACCCAGTTCTTTGAAGAGGTTTCTACAGGACGTCCATGAATTTACTCCACAAATAATACGTATTACACACTTTTGGACTCTGAAAACTTTTGTTTGACTTGAAGTTACCCCAAAATATTATACCATATGACATTATGGAATAAAAGTAGGCAAAGTATGCAAGCTTTTTCATTTTTATGTCGCCTATGTCAGCTAACACTCGAATTGCAAATACAGATTTGTTAAGGCGTTTCTGCAGTTGTGTGATGTTACTTTGGGTGGGCTGCTGAGATCTAGCAGTGGCTGGCATGGATGATAGAAGCACAGCTGATTCCAGTGTCCCTGAAGCTGGCCCCAGAACATCGCAACTGTGACCAACAGGTGACCAGGTGCATCCTGGAGAGGCCTCAATCATGTGTACCCATGCTCATGTACCACCTTGGAAAATCGTGTCATCATTGTCCTCTTGCTTTTGTGGTGGGAACAAAAAAGATGGAAGAGTGTACAGTGTGGTTGGCCATGAAGCAGCCCAGCTGGATTGCAGCCACTGAGGGGAAATGCTCCATATTTTGCTTGAAAGCAATTTAAATTGCTTTCAGAACTGGCCACATGTAATTCTTTAATCTTTTGATTTTTGAAAGTATGAACACATCTCTCTGCAGTGCCACTGGACGTGGGTTGAAATGTGGACATGGATGAATGTTTGATGGCATATGTGGGTGCAGATGTGCTTAAAGATGAATGTCTTAAATTTTTATCCATTGTCAGTTGAGAGGGAGTGTCATCAGTGAAGAAGAGCTCAATAAAGCTGTGGGTGCGGCTGCTGTGGTGATAGCTTGACCACCTACAGGAAGTGGGAATATGAATCTGTTAACATGAGCCACGTGAGTTCCAAAAAAAGATCCAGCAAAATCAGTGATGAGATGTTCCCAGTGCTGTTCATCCTATGACCATGAGGAAAAAGTTTTGGGATGTTCTTTTTACATGCACGACAATTCTGCAGAAGGTATGTAATATTTTTTTATATGGCCAATAAATATACATCTTAACAAGATTTTCCTCGTACATTTGCAATGTTATTAGTGAAGTAAGTTTAAAATGCATTATTGACAGGAGGATGGAATAATAATTCTGCTTAGCTCATTTTTACTTGTTAAAAGAAGCAGGCATTGGGAAAATTGAAATTAATGATATTTTGCAAAATGTTCGTGAAAACAGTCACTATCACTAGCACTGTGAGTCATTCTCGTCACACATACCAGTATTTGTGTGAGTTTCTGAAAATAGACTCTTGCCTCTTAGCTGTTGTCACACTCCATGGCATGATGGGATATTATTCCAAGGCTTGGATCATGTTATAATGTGTAGTGCGTTCACCAAGCAGAATATATTGCTTGTCCTTTCTGATGATATGCAGTGAAAAACAATTTGTGTTTATCGTAAGCAAAGCTGTTTAATCTTTCAAAAACTACTTCAAAGTTGCAGGTTTGATGTTATTTAAGAAAAGCAATGATCATATACTAATCCAGTAATTAATTAAACCAACCAAATAGAAATTTCAATTCTTGACACACTATAATACATGCTATTCTCACTATTCTCTTACTGTGACCACTGAAAATCATTCCTTGAGTATCTCATTTGAATATTAATGATCATGATTACCTTCAGTTATGAACATTAAGTTGAATAAGCCGAAACTATATCTCATTTATTAATTCATGCATAATACTGCAACAGTGCCTTCGAAGTTGCCATTCAGCTTGAATGGTGGTGGCAAAGTGGTTTCTTTATATGCCTGATTATTATTTTTATTAACTTGCATTGTATTCAATTGAATAAATAGCAGCAAAGAGTCTTAAAGATCATGTACTTATGGCTCATTTGAATTCTTACTTGAGCAAAAGCAGGGATAAAAACTAGTCATCTTACACTATCATAATATGATACATTGCAATGTGATGAACAGTTCTGAAGCATACAGTTTCTTGGCTATCAAACTTAAATCATATCCCTCAGACAATTTGGGTAACACCTTTGTATTTGAACATTGTTGTGATATATGATAGTAAATGGAATAGTGAAAACTTGCCAAAAATAAAGCCCAGTGGTGGAGCTGGTGTGCAGTTTGATTAGTTAGGATTTTGGCTGGATGGAACAGTAAAGGTTTGTAGTTTATTAACTAGGTTAAATTTCATACCATATAGAAGATTTTAAATTTCTGTACCCAAAAAACATCTGCTTTTTGATTTGAGGCTATTACTCTTGGATTGGTGGTATTGTTTTTGATGCCACATTCAAAGACCTTGTAAGAACCATCTGACAATTTATTTGATGACACTGTGCCAATTCCATGTGGAGGTGTTGGTTGATAAGGTCAGGTGCAGATGTGGTTGAAATGTCGCTAGGTGAGGTGGCAATTTTAGTTAATTTTTAGTTATCAAAATGTGTGATGACAGGCCCATGTCCATTCAAGTCTTGCGCCTTTCCAGCTTAAGAGGCTCAAAGAATGAGAGATTTTGAGGTATGAATCTAGCATAGTACAAGGTGCGGCTGAAAAGTTCATGATCCCATATGTTAAAAACCATCCTGGATAGGTTGAGATGCCCGTACATACACATTGAGAGACGTATGTTGTTCAAATCACTAAAATGAAGGAGTGGTGCACACTGCAACTGAGCTAACAGAGCCTTTGAGAGAACTTTTGTCATTGTGGACTGGAGCAATGCATTATCAAGACATTTTGCTTCAGATTAGGGAAAATGGTGCCGGAGACTCATGGGATGTAAGCACAAGTGTACGGTGTTGAAGCATTGAGTAAAAAATGTAACTCTGAGTGGTTTAACTGCTTTAGAAAATTCAGGGTGCAAAGTAACGGTATTATGGAAATGATAGTTGCTGCTCACCATATAGTGGAGATGCTGAGTCACAGATAGGCACAACAAAAGACTGTTGGAAAGTGAGCTTTTGACCAACAAGGCCTATGTTGAAAACAGACAACATGCACACAACAAATGCTGGCTTCAGCTGCCAAGGACTGTGGTGATGTGTGTGTATGGCGCGTGCATGAATGTGTGTGTTTAAGTTGTCTATTTTCAACAAAGGCCTTGTTTGCCAAAAGCTCATTTTCTCATAGTCTTCTTTTTGTGCCTATGTGTGACACGCATCTCTGTTATATGGTGAGTAGCAACTATCCTTTTCATAATACTGTTAAATGCTTTAGACATGGAAAGGAAGTTGTTGAGGATGTTCTTTGTTTGGATTGACCATCAACAAGTATAATGAGTGCTTGCGAATATTTACTGGCTGTTGTTGAGAATGATAGCAGAAGATAGACAAGGACAATAAAAGCACTATTGTTTGTGAATATTTGAAACAGCTGAAGATTTGTGCCTGCTGTGTATGATGATAATGAGCAGAAGCAAACTTTGATAGAAATGTCTGAAGATTTCACTAACATGTCTGACTGGAATCTGCAGTTTTTGAAAACTATCATTACAGGAGAATGGGACCAGTCTGACCCAGAGACCAAGTGACATCAATAGCGTGGTGTTCATCTTCTTTCACGCCTCTAAGAAAAAGTCAGCTGACAAAATTCAAGATTAAGATTAAGTTGATTGCCTTTTTCAACTGCAAGGGCTTGGTCCATGAGACTGTCAATGCAGAAGTTTATGAGGTAGTTTTGAAACAGCTACTGTAAAGCATCCTTTGGGTTTGTACTGGTGTGGAAAGTGAACTTTCTTCCATGTCAATGCCCATCCACACACTGTGATCCATATAAACTTTCTCACTCAATGCAATGTGACTGTTCTTCAGCACCCTCCTAATTCTCCAGATTTGTACTGTAAGACTTCTTTTTGTTTTCCCACCTTAAATTAGTCCTGAAAGCTTACACTTTGCAGGCATTGCAGATATCCAACAATAAGTGACCATGGTTCTTCAAGCGATTCCAAAAGAAGTTGTCATTGACACTTTCCAACAGCTTTTTTACAACCAATATGTGTTTTGTAGGCGATGGTGATTATTTTGAAAACCAGTAAAAGTATGTTGTTTGAAACTCTTGTTTCCTTTATTCTGAGACCATTCAGCGAACTTTTCACACACACATTATAACTGAAACACTTGCATATCCTTAAGGGTAGTGGGAGTAGGCATTTCCTCGATCGTTTCAACATACTTTGTGGTTAGTTGTTTGACACCTGTAAGCAAGATAAGGTAGCCTGGAACACTTAAGTGTGTTGAGAAAGATGGCTGTGCCACTTGTGAAATGTTTTGACAATTTGGCACACTCCTGTTAGGGAGGGATCTGACTTTCATAATATCTACAGATTGTAAGGTCTCTAATTAAGGATTCAGCATAGAATTTGCCACACACCTACTTGAAACTACATTTACAGTCAAGACCTTGTAGCTCTACAACCTAGACTACATAAGATTGTGAATCTGTTTTTATATGCTGAAGGAACTGCAACCCAGGAGTAGTTACTTGCATTTTTTGTGTAAAATGAACCCATCCAATGAGAAGGGGGATGACTCTGCTAAAAGCTCTGGTTTCTGCACTAAATAGTATAACAGTAGATTTGATTTACTTTGAAGTGAAGATTCAGTTGCCTTTGGCAGACATACCATTCATTCACCAAACAGAGGAAATGCTGGAGGTGATTCCACTATCGAACTTTCTGTGATAGATGCCAGGCAGTGCCGTTATGATGTTACCTGCTGGTGCTGGTGCTGCTTCTGTTGCTATGCTAGCTCTACACTGCTTATCATTATAATTGTAACAACATGAAGGTGACATTCAAGAAATGTCACACTGATGTATAACTAACTGGGTGCTTGGGTATGGAAAGCATTAGCATTTCAGTGCAACCGCAGAAGTTAGGTAATATTGATGGCATCTACATTCTGTAAGTAAGAAAAGAGTACACTGTGGTTTCCTGGTCAAGAATCACAGTTGAATCTTGATTATTTGTGAAAAGATTGTGTTATGCTCATGTAAGAAGGAGAAATGTCTATTAGCACACATCAGTTTTGACAGTGGCAGGATCATGGCCTACTGAGACTGTGATTTATCATCCAATAATATTGATGCTCACATAATTTGGGAGCCCACTACTGTCATGTAAATAAGGGATATATGGATTCAGGAGGTCCATACTCAACGTTGTGCAACATCTTAATGACCCCATATGACAAGTGCTCAAGAGAACACAAATATCGTTTGGTTGACTGTGCAGGATCATACAGCAATGTCATATAACTATCAGGAAATGGGCTTGTTTTCAATAAGATGAGTATCCATACAGACAGTCCAACAGCTTCTAGAGTAACATGGACTGTCGTCACAGTGATCATTGTTATGGCTTCCCTTGATGCGGCAGCAGAGAGAGGTAGACCGACAGTTGTGTGCCCAATGGCAACACTGGACTGAGGAGTAGTACCGTGTCGTCTTTTCAGATGAGTCTCAGTTCTGTGTTCAGCGTCATAATGGATATATCCATGTGTGGAGGCTCTGAGGAGAACAAACGTTAGTAGATTACATATGTCATTGTTGTACAGGCCCCACACATTACTTGGTGGACAGACCAACATAGATATGAGAAAGATAAGTGCGAAGAAACCTGGGGTAATCAAACAAATACTTCAAATGATCAACAAAAGAAGGAAATACAAAAACATTTAGGGAAAACAGGATGCAGCAATATAGTTCACTAGGAATAAACAAATAGGAATTGCAGGGCAGCCAAGATGAAATGTCTGCAGGAGAGGTGTGAAGAAATAGAAATGATTGTCGGGAGGACTGACTCAGCATATAGAAAATTCAAAACCGTCTGGTGAAATTTAAAAAAAGTGTGGTAACATTAAGAGTGCAGCAGAAATTCCTCTGTTAAATGCAGAGGAGTGAGCGGATAGGTGGAAAGACTACGCTGAAGGTCTCCATGATGGTGAGGGCTTGTATGAAGGTGTGATAGAAGAAGAAATTGGAGTCAATGTAGAAGACATAGCAGATACAGTATTAGAGTCACCATTAAAGAAGCTCTGGAAGACTTGAGATCAAATAAGGCAGAAGGGATAAATAACATGGGGAGGTGGCAACCAAATAACTATTCAAGTTGGTGTTTGAAATCTATGAGACTGATGATGTACCATCAGACTTTCAGGAATATATCATCCACACAATTCAGAAGGGAGTAAAGGCTGATTAGTGTGAGAATTTTGCAGGAACAACTTAACACATCATGAATCCAAGCTGCTGACAAGAATAATATACAGAGGACTGGAAAAGAACATTGAGGATCTGTAAGATGGCAATCAGTTTGGCTTTAGGAAAGATAAAGGTATCAGACAGGTAGTTCTGATGTGCAATACTGAAGAAAAATCAAGACATGCTCATAGGATTTGTCAATGAACAAAAAGCACCTGACAATGTAAAACAGTGCAAGATGTTCAAAATCCTGACAAAAATAGGAGTAAGCTACAGGGAAACACATATATTGTACAATATGTACAAGAACTAAGAGGGAACAATAAGACTGGAAGACCAAGAACAAAGTGCTTGTATTAAAAAGGGTGTAAAACGGGTATGAAGTCTTTGAACCCTAGTATTCAATCTACACATCAAACAAGTAAGACAGAAATAAAAGAAAAGCTCAAGAGTGGTATAAAAATTCAGGCTGAAAAGATATTAATGCAAGATTCGTTGATGACATTGTCATTCTCAGTGAAAGTGACAAATAATTACAGAATCTGTTGAGTGGACTGTACAGTCAAAAAGTAATGAAAAGCAGCAGAAATGAGAATAATGAGAAACTTAACTTCGAAATGGTGATCAAGAAGTTAAGGAATTCTTCTACCTTCGAAGAAAAAAATCCATGACAGACAAGGCAAGAAGCATGTTAAAAAAAAAAAAAAAAAAGCAGACTAGTACAGCAAAGAAGGTGTTCCTGACCAAGAGGAGTCTACTGCTATCAAGCATAGGCCATAATGTCCGTCTCGATAGCTGAGTGGTCAGTGTTATATCCTAGCCAGTAATGCCACCCGAGCCCGCTGCCAAAAAGGTTTTCAGCATCAAAGTCCGGACGCCGCCCGCATAAGCAGCGCCAGCGAGACAGGAAATCGCCGCAAGTCTGCGCGCGCCACCGCTGGCTTCTGGTTTCTTAAGCGCTGGAGTCGCGAGCGCTAGGACAGTTCCGTATTCGCCGCTCAGTTGTATACTCGCCACCGAATTGTGTACTTGCTAGTCAGTTGTGTGTTCATCGCAGCAGAGTTGTTGTTTGTCGTCAGCCGACGCTGACCTAGCCGCTCCGACTCGTACTAGACAGATCTCTGTAGACACGGAGTTCACTACTGTGTTCTGTATCTTCGTTAATAAAGATAAGTACCGACTTTTATTTAATCAGAGTGTTTGGGTTTTCATCTTTCTGTTCACTGTTCCAGCGGACCGGTCAGCCCGCTATTAAAAGTGTGGCGGTGACTTCGTAAGCCGTTTCTACAGCGAATTGCTTGTCGCTACGAACGCCGCCACAAAACTGGCGACGAGGACTTCCGAACTCGTGTGCAGGGCTGGTTCAACTTGTTTCTGGTTATACTAATTATAGCGATAAAATATTGGGGGCTGGTTTAATTTGTGTTCACTATGTCTGCCGAATTACAACAGTTGATCTTGTTACAGGGTCAGCAAATACAAAGTCTGGTGGAAGCAATCGCCAAACAAGCGGCTAATCCTCCAACACAAAAGGAACAAGCACAGGCAGCACCACCTTTCCGTGCTTTTGATGCATCAAGAGAAGAATGGCGAGAATATTTCGCGCAGTTGCAGGCACACATGACAGTCTACAAAATCACGGGTACTGAGCGGCAGCTTTATTTAATTTCCACTGCAGGCGTGGAAGTCTATCGACTACTTTATAAGTTGTTCCCGGAATCCAAGCCAGAAGCTTTAGACTATGACGTTGTTGTTAACAAGCTTGCTGAGTATTTCGAGTCGCGAGTTCATGTGGCAGCGGCCAGATTCAAGTTCTTCAGATTAAAGAAACTGCCACATCAATCTATTAAACAGTGGTTAACAGATTTACGGGGCCTCACCCGTCAGTGCCGATTTAATTGTGTGTGTGGAGCTTCCTACAGTGATGTCATGTTACCAGACGCTATTACTCAAAACATTACAGATTCTCGTATTCGTGCTGCTATCTTAAAGTTGCCTGACCCGTCATTAGAGACTGTGATGATGAACATCATTGAAGCCCAAGATACTTTTGACTATGCTGAGTGTGAGTTAGATCAGCCATGTATTTCTCAAATTGCCTGTGCTAAGCAAGTTATGTCGCGCCCGCGGCCCCACCGGCAGAGTCAGACTGTAAACACTAGCCGGCCGCGTCATGTTAAACACATTCGTCAGCCGCGTGTGCAAAATGATAGAGTTAAGTCTTGCCCTAAGTGTGTTCTTGCTCATCCTCGTGAACGTTGCCCGTTGAGAAACGCGGTTTGTCACTTTTGTCAAAGGAAAGGACACATCCAGACTGTTTGTTTGCGTAAATGCAAGAACAATTCTAGTGCTGCCCAGCCCATGGATATTCATGTTCTTCAAAGCCAGCCCGCCCAGAAGGTCGCGTTTAAAGACTCTTCCACAGTTCGTGTAGGTCATAAACTTGTTCGCAATAAGCCACCCACCCAGACCTCTGCTATGCGACCCAGGCGTAATTCAAACGCTGTAAAAAGTAATGTACAGACTGCAAGTGAAGCGGGAGTTGTTGTTCCACCCGCCCAACCCGCGAGTTGTCGTACGCAGCGAACACGCGCTAAACGCGCTGATTTTGTGTCTTCCGCCTCCACTGCACCGATCCAGAGACAGTGTAATAAACTATTTGTGAAGCTACGCATCCAGGATAAGACCTTCAATTTTCAATTAGACACTGGTGCGTCTGTGAGTCTCATAAATAGTGCTACGTATGCGGCTATCGGCCGCCCTAAACTTTCAGCGGCAAAACATTCTTTGGCTACTTATAGTGGAGAACAAATTCCTGTGTTAGGTGTATGTAGCGTGCCAGCCACATTCCGTGGCAATACAAAAACAGTTTCATTCACAGTGCTCCGCGCTACAGACAGTGTAAACATTTTCGGATTAGACTGTTTTGACTTGTTTGGCCTGTCTATCCAAGACAATGTGTTGCAAATTAGTTCTGTTGTTGTTCCTCAAGACAGCATAACCGATTTGTGTAAACGATACAGTGACATATTTAAAGACGAACTAGGTTGTGCTGCGAACTTTGCCGCTCATATTACGTTAAAAGATAATGCTCAGCCTCGATTTTGTCGTGCTCGTCCAGTGCCTCACGCCCTCCGGGCACCTGTAGCAGATGAACTTCGTCGTTGGCAAAACAACGGTGTTATTCAACCCGTTTCAGCGAGCCAGTGGGCTTCTCCCTTAGTTATTATAAAGAAACCGTCTGGCAAGTTACGTTTGTGTGCTGATTTTAAGTCGACAGTTAATCCTCAGACTGTCATTGATTCTTTTCCTTTGCCTAGACCGGACGAGCTGATGGATAAGTTAGGGGAAGCTCGTTTCTTTTCCAAAATTGATCTCCGTGAAGCATATTCGCAATTGCCCCTCGACGAGCAATCACAACAGTATTTTGTCATAAACACGTCGTTGGGGTTGTTCTGTTTTCTGCGTTTGTCTTTTGGTTGTGCATCAGCTCCAGCTGTTTTTCAGTGTTTTTTGTCACAACTTCTGGCTAATGTGCCATCGTGTTGCAACTATTTAGACGATATTGTTGTGTCCGGTCGGACGCCTGCTGAACATCTCCGTAATTTGGAGTGTTTGTTTACAGTGTTGTCTTAGGCAGGCCTACGTTGCAACATCGATAAATGTTCATTTTTCCTTACGGAGATGGAGTATCTGGGACATGTTATTAATGCTCAAGGCATTCATCCCTCCCAGTCACATTTAGCAGCTATTCGTGATTTGCCCGCCCCTCGCAATCTGCATGAATTGCAAGCAGTTCTTGGCAAATTGACATATTATATTAGGTTTACACCTAATGCATCACAGATTGCTGCACCGTTGCATCATCTCCGCCGTACGAATGTTCCGTTTGTGTGGTCAGCTGATTGCCAATCAGCCTTTCAGCAGCTTAAAGAGGCTTTATTGAATGATCGTTGTCTGGTCCATTACGACCCTAACAAGCCTCTGGTGTTAGCTTGTGATGCCTCTTCTTTCGGCCTCGGTGCTGTGTTGTCTCACCGAGTCGGTAACACCGAACGTCCTATTGCGTTTGCATCTAAATTGCTAAACAAAGCTCAGTGTAATTATAGCCAATTGGACAAGGAAGCGTTGGCTATTGTGTTCGGTGTCACAAAATTCCATCACTACCTCTATGGTAGACCATTCTATTTAGTAACAGATCACAAGCCCCTGTCGTCACTGTTTCATCCGTCTAAACCAGTTCCTCAGCGGACAGCTCAGAGACTACAACGTTGGGCTCTTTTTTTATCACAATACCAGTATGAGATACTGTATCGCCCTACAGCTCAGCATGCAAACGCTGACGCGCTTTCTAGATTGCCGATTGCTGCGGATGATGTCTTCGATTCCTCTGACGACTCTTGCCATCAGATTGCCGCCGATGAGCATCAATCCCTCCGGGATTTTCCGATTGATTATCGTCAGGTGGCACGTGAGACAGCTACGGATCCTCATCTGAGTTTACTATTACGTTTTGTTCAACGCGGTTGGCCGTCCAAGGCAAAGGACATATCGGATCCTGTGGTTCGTCGCTATTATCCGCAACGTCATCTGTTGTCTGTTTTGCACGGAGTTTTGCTGTTACGCACCAAGAATGACCAGCTTCGTGTAGTGGTCCCCCAAGTGCTCCAATCCAAGGTCCTCGACTTGTTGCATCAAGGTCATTGGGGAGTGGTCCGCACCAAGCAGCTTGCCCGCCGTCATTGTACATGGATCGGCATTGATAAGCAGATTACGCAGATGTCTACAGATTGTTCGACGTGTGCCGAACACCAAGCTGCTCCGCCTCAACGCTATTTTGAGTGGGCACGCCCTGCCGGTCCCTGGCAGCGAGTACATATTGATTTCGCTGGTCCATATTGGCATTCTCATTGGCTCATCATGATAGATGCATTTAGTAATTTTCCGTTTGTTGTGCCCATGCAGTCTACAACGTCTGCACAAACTATACAGCCGTTGACTTCAATTTTTTGTATTGAGGGTCTTCCAGAAGTTTAGTGTCTGACAATGGTCCACAATTTACCTCTGCTGAATTTGAAAGTTTTTGTTCTGCCAATGGCATTCGCCATGTTCTTACTCCGCCGTTCCACCCTCAATCGAATGGTGCAGCGGAACGTTTTGTACGCACATTCAAGGATCATATGGACCGCCTTCGTGCTACGCACTCTCGTCAGCAGGCCCTCATCACGTTCCTGTCGTCGTACCGGACCACGCCACGCGACGGCCCTTCGCCTGCGGAGCTTCTCCACGGCCGTCGTCATTGCACCCTACTACGGTTGTTGCACCCCCCGGATCGACCCGCCGCTTCTGAGCATCGCACGCGTTTTCAGCGCAACGACGCCGTTTTTTTTTCAGAGTTTATCACGGTCGCCGTCGTTGGGAACGTGGTACCGTGATAAGTGTCCAGTGTCGCGGTTTTTATACTGTTCAAGGTGCTACTGGGGTGCACAGGAGGCATCAGAACCAGTTGCACCGCGCTGGCCGCCCGGATTCTGCCGCTCGTTCTTTGTCCACAGATTTGGTCCGCGGCGGGTTCCAGC
Source organism: Schistocerca americana (assembly GCF_021461395.2). Classification (NCBI taxonomy): domain Eukaryota; kingdom Metazoa; phylum Arthropoda; class Insecta; order Orthoptera; family Acrididae; genus Schistocerca; species Schistocerca americana. The sequence continues at coordinate 274,791,393 of NC_060126.1, read as the reverse complement.
CGCGCCTTCCGACTTCGCTGCCGCACCCAGGGCAGCAGCAGCAGCTGTCGCCGCTACCACGCCGACAGCCCGTCCCGTTGATGCCTCCCACGCAGCTTCATCCGGGAGCGCCCCAGGTGGTCGCTCCGGCACTTGCGGTCCCTCTTCAGTCGCCACCGCCTTCGGAGCTGATGGACGTCGACCCCTCAGCCGGGCCGCCTTCCCAAGCGGTGGCTGTGCAGCCTGTCCTGCAGCCGCTTTCCTTGGGCACCCCCAAGGAGTCTGACACCGCAGCGCCTTGTCCGGCGCCCACTCAGCAGCCGTCGACGCAGCGTCAGGAGACGCTGCCTCTCTTCGTGGGTCCCGACGCCCCGTCGCGTCCAGTACCAGAAGCTGCGCCCGTGGTCACAGGCGTGCACCCTGACCTCGGTTTTCAGTCGGTGTTTCCCGAGGCCCCACGCAGCCAATGCTGGGGTGCGGACCGGGGACTGCCACCGACAACAGTCTCCGCCCCGGTCTCTTCTGCTATGCCTGCGGCCAGGCCCCTCCCTCGCCGTCGACGCTCGCCACGTCATTATTCAACGACGGTGCGGTGATTTGGGGGGGGAGGAGTGTTATATCCTAGCCAGTAATGCCACCCGAGCCCGCTGCCAAAAAGGTTGGCAGCATCAAAGTCCGGATGCCGTCCGCATAAGCAGCACCAGCGAGACAGGAAATCGCCGCAAGTCTGCGCGCGCCACCGCTGGCTTCTGGTTTCTTAAGCGCTGGAGTCGTGAGCGCTAGGACAGTTCTGTATTCGCTGCTCAGTTGTATACTCGCCACCGAATTGTGTACTTGCTAGTCAGTTGTGTGTCCATCGCAGCAGAGTTGTTGTTTGTCGTCAGCCGACGCTGACCTAGCCGCTCCGACTCGTACTAGACAGATCTCTGTAGACACGGAGTTCACTACTGTGTTCTGTATCTTCGTTAATAAAGATAAGTACCGACTTTTATTTAATCAGAGTGTTTGGGTTTTCATCTTTCTGTTCACTGTTCCAGCGGACCGGTCAGCCCGCTATTAAAAGTGTGGCGGTGACTTCGTAAGCCGTTTCTACAGCGAATTGCTTGTCGCTACGAACGCCGCCACAAAAGTCAGCATGATGGATTGCCATCCTGCGGGGCTGGGTTCGATGCCCAGCTGGGTCGGGGATTTTCTCCGCTCAGGGACTGGGTGTTGTGCTGTCTTCATCATCATTTGATCCCCATCTGGCGCGCAGGTCGCCCAACGTGGTGTCAAATGTAATAAGACCTGCACCAAGGTGGCCAGAACTGCCCTGCAAGGGGCCTCCTGGCCAGTGACGCCTAACGCTCATTTCCATTTCCATAGGCCATAATTTGAGGAAGATATTTCTGAGAATGTACATTTGGAGCACAGCTTTTTATAATAGTGACTCATGGACTATGGGGAAACATGAACAGAAGATAATTGAAATGTCTTAGATGTGGTGCTACAGAAGAATTCCGAAAATTTGCTGGACTCACAAGATAAGAAATGAGGAGATTCTCCACAGAATTGGCAAGAAAAGGAACATACGGAAAATACTGACAAGATGAAGGGACAGGATGATAGGTCATATGTTTAGACATCAGGAAATAACTGCCTTGATATTAGAAGGATCTGCAGAGGGTAAAAACTACAGAGGAAGACAGGCATTGGAATATATCCAGCAAATAATTGAGGATGTAGGTTGCAATTGCAGCTCTGAGATGGAAAGTTCGGCACAGGAGAGGAATTTGTGATGGGCTGCATCGAACCAATCAGAAGACTGATGACCAAAACAAGATAGGAGTGAGAGAGAAGGAAGTCTAACTGAATTCTGCAGTAAACTCTAGTTGGTAGTAGTGAACACCCTGTTCAAGAATTGAGAAGTAGCTATACTTGGAAAAGGCCTGGAGACACAGAAAGATGTTAGTTTAATTACCTTGTGGAGGGACAGATACACCAATATCAGATATTGGATTTTGTGCCAGGGGCAGATATATACTTGTATCATAATTTAGTAATGGTGAAGGGTAGACTGCAGTTTAAGAGAATTTCTAGGAAGAATGAACATGGAAAAAAGTGGCATGCTGAAGAATCATGAGCTACATTTGAAATTTTATGAGACTGTAGATACTGTGATAATGACTAACACATTAGGCAGTTCAGCTGAAGGGGAGTGGACACCTACAGGGTGTAACAGAACTCCATAGAAAAACTTTCAGAGATGTTATGGGGAAAAAAGGTGGTGTACCAGACATCTCTACATATATAAATTGGATTGATATTAGTCCCCTGCTTGCTTTTGTATGTTCAGGCTAATCTCTGGAACTGTTGTATGGATTTTGATACAGGTTTACTGATATGTAGACTGATTTACAATCATGATTTGTCTACATAATTTATAAATATTTCACACATTTTTGCTGAACTGTGGTGAGTTAAAGTCAACCCTCGCTGTGGAAATTATGTCATTTTCATCTAGTGGTGAATGGTAGGACTCGGAAATGTTGCTGCATGATCAGGAACTTATGACTTATCTTCACTGCTCCCTGCAGTGGCGACGGTTCTCCACTCACTCTGAGACACCATTGTTGTTGTTGTTTGTGGCCTATTGTCATTTTCCTCTTTGGGGTTTGTACATTTTCTGCTGCCCATGCATCTTCATGGATCAAGTCAATGTTGTCCAGTATGGCCGTGAAGTGGCATCTAATTGAAAGACTTGCACTAGGCCATTGAACCACAGGGAACTATTATTACCACAATCTGCCTCTATGCATTTCATACATTAATGTCATCCACCACATTTTTCTGCCTACATGTAAAGGCTAATTGTAAGGGCCACTGCAGAGATTTTGATATGGTTTCACTAGTAAATACATTGATTTAGGGAGGCAGGGTATTAGTTCACAGGTCTCATCATTGCCAACAGATGTTGCTCTGAGCATGAACTAAATATGGAGCACACAACATTTATGCCTTCTGAGATCTTTATTCACACTTCAATCATTTCACTTACATGAAAGTGATGCTATCCATTTGCCTAACATGGTAATCTTATTCATAGCTCTGTACAGTGATCCATAAACAAAATTAGTGCTATACTACACAATTCATGTTGTGCTGTCCCCGTGAACCTGGGGCAGGTCAATAGTGGGATCTAAAATGCATACCATAAGTTCTACTGTTAAACATGGAGGAGAGAATTGAGAGGTGGAATGAACACAATGAAGGACTCTATGAGGGGTAGGAACTGTCTGCTAATATGATAGGAGAAGAAATGGAGGTAAATATGGAAGAGATTGGGGATACAGTATTACAGTCAGATTTTGGTAGAGTTCAGAAAACTTGATATCAAATAGGACAGAAGACATACATAACATTCCTTAGGAATTTCTAAAATCATTGTGGGAAATTGATGTGTAGAATCTATGAAGCTGGAGATGTTCCATCAGACTTTAAGAAGAGTGTTATTCATGAAATTCTGAAGATAGCATGAGTATATGAGTGTGAGAATTATCACAGAATTAACATCTCATGTATCCACATCACTGACAAGAATAGTATAAAGAAGAATGGGAAAAAGTTGAGGACCTGTTAGGTGATGATTAGTTTAGCTTTAGGAAAACTAAAGACACCAGAGAGATGGTTCACAAGCTGCACCTGACAATGGAAACAAGACTCAAAAAAGACATATTCATGAGATCTGTCAGCTTAGAAAAAACATTAAATAACATAAAATAGTACAAGACACTTAAGACTCTCAGAAAAATAGATCTAATTTGTAAGGAAAGATAGGTAACATACATGTGTATAAGAACCATGAAGTAAAAAATAAAAATGGAAGATTTACAATGAAGTGAAAGGAAGGAAGATTAGTGTTTAATGTCCCATCAACAATGAGCTCATTAGAAGCAGAGCACAAACTCAGATTAAGGAAGGAAACTGACCATGCCCTTTCAATGGAAACCTCCCGGCATTTGCCTTAAGTGATTAGGGAAATCTTGGCAGACCAAAATCAGAATGGCCAGATGTGAATTGAACTCTCACATACCAAAGAATGAAATGGTAGGACTAAAAAGGATGTGCGATACATATTCAGTCTTTCTCCTCAACTCTTTTACCCGTGCATCAGAAAAGCATTCACAGAAATAAAAGATAGGTTCAGGAAGGAGATTAAAACTGAGGGGGGAAGAATATCAATGATAAGGTTTGCTGTTGATATTGTTATCCTCAGTGAAAGTAAGGAAGAATTACAGGATATTCTGAATGAAATGAACAATTTATGGAGAACAGAATGTGGATTGAGAGTAAACCAAAGAAAAATGAAAGTAATGAGGAGTATAAAAATGGGACTTGCATTTCTTCTTCTATTATGTAATCTGACTGTTCCTCCTCCCTGTAGAGGTCTTCAGTGTCATCTTTCCACTTACCAACTCTCTCCTCTGTGTGTAGCAGTGGAATCACTCTGCCATCCTTTATGTTGATGCAATTGCTTTTAATTTCACTGAGGGCTATTTTATTCTGCCTCCTAGCTCAGTGATCAGCATGTCTGACTGCTATCTGGAGGACATGAGTTCAATTCCTGGTACTGACAGAGATTACTCCTTAGTGTGAGGACTCGAATGGGGTGCAAGCAGCCATTTGAGGAGCTAAATGAGTGAGAGAAATAGTGGCTCCAAAGTCAAGAAAGCCAATTATGGCTGGAAATGTCGTGTGCTGACACCATGCCGCTCTGTACCAAACCCAGTGATGACTATACTTTTTATGATTTCTGCAAATTTTTCCTGCAGCCTTTTTATTTTGGCTTCTGTACATTTCCTGTTTATTTAATTCCTAAGGGAATTTTAGTTCTGTGTTCCTGTCTTTCCCTGAGCATTTTTGGACTGCCTTGGTTCATCAAACAACTGAAGTATTTCTTCAGTTGCCTAAGATTTCTTTGTGGTTACCTTCTTTGTGCTTGCCTTTGTTTGTCCAATTTTTGTGATTGCCCTTTTTAGAAATGTCCATTCTTCTTCAACTGAACTGCCCACTATGGCATTCAGTATCACAGTATCTACAGCCTCAGAGAACTTCAAATTCACCTCATCATTCCTCAGAACTTCAGTATCACAGTTCTTTTAACGCTGATTTTTCTGCAAGATGCTGAGCTGTCCTGACCAACCCATTGTGCTGCTACTGCTTCTCTATTGACATAATACTTCCTGCCTCATTTTATACTGATGGATCCGCATCTCATGATATCTATGAACTTAGTATTCTTTTGAAAGATAATAGAAGAATGGTAATATGCTCAAATGAACAGTGGCTAAAAAAAGAAGACAAAAAACTGTATGTCCCATCAGTTTTCATCTAATTACAAGTTACTGTAGACTCAATGAAGATTACTGGGGGTTCTGCCATATATATATATACATAAACAGTGATTTAGAACTGAAATGTACTGTTCTGGACATTAACAACTTATGTATTGATAGTGTTTTTGAAGCAGCTGTTGTGCTTCTGCCAACTATAAGGCTTGTATCACGTCCCTGAAATTGATGCAGAAAAATTTACTGACTGGTTAGCAAAGCTTATTGTCTATGTACAGAAATATACCAGGTACAACATACTAATTATTGGAGACTTAAACACTGATATTAGAAAAAATAGAGCTAAAAATATTAATTTAGCAATTTAATCTTTTATTTACAAATGAAAGTCCTACAAGGCTTCAATCATGGCTTGATAACTTCATAAGAAATGTACATAAAATTGAGTTTGAAGTAGGGTTGTTTAATGTTGATTACATATCAGACTGTAATGGTATATGCGTAAAATTTAATCCTGAGAAATTAAATGTAGACCAAGAGCAAATTCAGCAATGGCATGATAGATTATTAAGTGATGAGAATATTGAATCGTATTGGGAGGAACTAAAACTAGTAGCCTGGAATACTGCACTGTCTTACTTTCTTCCAATAATGTAGAGGAAGCCTTCAACAGAGTCATGAGCATTTATCTCTAAAAGTTTTAATACCTTTTGCCTAAGATCAAAAATCAATATAGTAATAAAGTCAGAAGACACAGGCACCCAACACAAAACAAATAGTTTATGCCTGGATTACAATTGCTAATAATTTGCTATGAAAAAGTAAAAAAGCGGTGATGTGGACAAAACCACTTATAACAAAACTGAATAGCCAAATGTAGAGCAAATGAACATTACATTGAAAACTCAAATAATAGATGTAAGGCAGAATGGAGGATTATAAAAGCAGAGTTGGGTACAGATACAAATTTTAAGGAAACCACATGTTCTGTCAATATCACATGAATTTAATCAATTTTCAAGGCAGCATATCCCACAAACACTCCAAACTTATGATCAGAATATTTCCGATTCAATGTAGGCTCCTAATCTAGACCCCATTCCTGTCAATCAGTTTCTTCAAAATTGTGTGAACACTGCGCCAGCTTTCAAGTGGATACAAATAGAAGTATGTGACATGGTTAAATTGGTAACAAAACCAGGAAATTGGAAGCCCTGTTTGCCGTGATGTAATTCAAATGAAAGGTCTTTCCCAAGTATCAACAGTATCCAACACTTATTAGCAGATATTAATATGGGGTGTGTCCACTCTTTGCCTTTGTGATGGCCTGAACTCTGCTGGTGACTCTTTCAGTGAAGCATCTGGATGTCTTTGCAGGAATGGCAACTCATTCTACCTCAAGAGCTGAAATCAGAGGTCTGGAATGAGGTTGTCATTATAACTCATCCCAAAAATGTCTCATCGTCTTCAGGCCAGGACCCTGGGCAAGCCAGACCATTTCAGGAAAGTTACTGTCTTCAAACAAATGCCTCACAGATGCTGCCTCATGACAATGTGCATTGTCGTGCTGACACAATCACCACCACCCAGAAATGTTCCTGTGCTGCACTTAATACACAATGCTGTAAAACATCTTTATTTCCTTCTGTATTGAGTGTTTCCTTAACTGCAGTAGGGGAACCATATCATAACCACAAAAAATACTCCCTTTCTGTAATGCCACCTCCTCCGTACCAAGTAATGTTCTCCAGTCATTTTTCAGACCGAAACACTTCTATTGCATTGTCACAGGGCATACTGTGATTCATCACTCCAAATCACTTGTTTCCAGTCATTCACTACCCACTGGTATTGCTCTTTACACCACCTCAAGCATTGCTTAGCACTGACTACAGCAATGTGTCGCATGACACCCAATGATAGTCAATGTTCAAAATTGCCGAGCTCTCCTCACCAACCTCTTCTGCTGCTACTGCTTCTCCACTGACAACACAGTATCCCTGCCTCCTTTTATATTGATGAGTCTGCCTCTTGTGATATCACATAGTTAATTCCACATTACCATGGGGTGTCTGGATACTTTTGATCAGTAAGTGTATGCCTCCTCCTCTTGTGATTTTTGTACAGTGTATTTGCGATTACTAGCTGTAATCTACTGCAGAACTCAATTAGTATTACTCCTCTATCATTTCTACTACAAAGTTCGTGTTCCTACACTACTCTTTCTTATTTTCCTTCCCCTACCACTGCATTCCAGTAACTCTTCTTGCTATGAAGGAGAGGTGATTGCTGTACCTAAGGGAGAGTGTACCTAGGAATATACATGGTGTGATCAAAAGTATCCAGACACCCCCAAATACATACGTTTTTCATATTAGGTGCATTGTGCTGCCACCTACTGCAAGGTACTTCATATCAGCAACCTTAGTAGTCATTAGACATTGTGGGGCGCTCCGCAGAACTCACGGACTTCGAACGTGGTTAGGTTATTGGGTGTCACTTGTCATACTTCTGTACGTGAGATTTCCACACTCCTAAACATCCCTAATTTCACTGCTTCTGATGTGATAGTGAAGTGGAAACATTAAGGGACACTTACAGCACAAAAGCATACAGGCCGACCACCGACAGTTGAAGAGGGTCGTAATGTGTAATAGGCAGATATCTAGCCAGACAATCACACAGGAATTCCACACTGCATCAGGATCCACTGCAAGTACTATGACAGTTAGGGGGGAGGTGAGAAAACTTGGATTTCATGGTCATGTGTCTGCTCATAAGCCACACATCACACCGGTAAATGCCAAACAACACCTCACTTTGTGTAAGGAGTGTAAACATTAGACAATTGAACAGTGGAAAAATGTTTTGTGGAGTGGCAAATCATGGTAAACAATGTGGCAATCTGATGGCAGGGTGTGGGTATGACGAATGCCCGGTGAACGTCATCTGCCAGCATGTGTAGTGCCAACAGTAAAATTCGGAGGCGTTGGTGTTATGGTGTGGCCGTGTTTTTCATGCAGGTGGCTTGCACCCCTTGTTGTTTTGTGTAGCACTATCACAGCACAGGACTACATTGATGTTTTAAGTGTCTTCTTGCTTTCCAACTGTTGAAGAGCAATTCGGGGATGGCGTTTGCATCTTTTCAACACAGCTGAGCACCTGTTCATAAAACATGGCCTGTGGTGGAGTGGTTACACGACAGTAGGATCCATGTAATGGACTGGCATGCAAAGAGTCCTGACTTGAATCCTATAGAACACTGTTGGGATATTTTGGAATGCCGACTTTGTGCCAGGCCTCACCAACCGACATCGATACCTCTCCTCAGTGCAGCACTACATGAATAATGGGCTGCCATTCCCCAAGAAACCTCCCAGCACCTGACTGAATGCATGCCTGCGAGTGTCGAAGCTGTAATCAAAGCTAAGGGTGGGCCAACACCATATTGAATTCCAGCATTACCAATTGAGGGCATCACAAACTTGTAAGTCATTTTCAGCCAGGTGTCTGGATACTTTTGATCTCATAGTGTATGGTCATTTTTGATTGCTACTTCAGTCTATTGAATGATGTTAGAACCACATAAAGTAATGCTTACTAGAGACTGTTACATGCAATTTCTTCTATTTTCTACAGTTTCTGTTGTTGTTAAACAGGAGGCAGTATTTCTAAATAATTCACATTACACATTTATGCAGTATGTTAAAGTTATTTGGAATATACTGCTAGTTTTTCAGTTACAGAATTTTATGCTGAGTAAAATGCTATATATTTTTAGAGCTATTTATATAACATTTTGACGATTAAGACATATTTCGACGGTCATGCATAATGTTGCACCTTGAAACAGAAGACTGTCTTTTACCATGGAACATGTGATATTTGCAAATTAACTGAGTTTCTTTAGAATCTGAACAATTTTACCTGTGTGAGAAGTGTCACATTATCATCTTGAGCTGCTGGTACATAACCACTTTCAGTTATCTGACCATCATCAGGTTCATAAAAGTGTTCACAGCATCACGTTAGGCAAAATATAAAATTGTGATTACCAGCTGGTAAAACCATGAATAATAAACTATTGTTGTTGTTGTTGTTGTTGTTGTTGTGGTCTTCGGTCCTGAGACTGGTTTGATGCAGCTCTCCATGCTACTCTATCGTGTGCAAGCTTCTTCATCTCCCAGTACCTACTGCACCCTACATCCTTCTGAATCTGCTTAGTGTATTCATCTCTTGGTCTCCCTCTACACTTTTTACCCTCCACGCTGCCCTCCAATACTAAATTGGTGATCCCTTGATGCCCCAGAACATGTCCTACCAACCGATCCCTTCTTCTAGTCGAGTTGTGCCACGAACTCCTCTTCTCCCCAATTCTATTCAATACCTCCTCATTAGTTATGTGATCTACACATCTAATCTTCAGAATTCTTCTGTAGCACCACATTTCAAAAGATTCTATTCTCTTCTTGTCCCAACTATTTATCGACCATGTTTCACTTCCATACATGGCTACAATCCATACAAATACTTTCCGAAATGACTTCCTGACACTTAAATCTATACTCGATGTTAACAAATTTCTCTTCTTCAGAAACACTTTCCTTGCCATTGCCAGTCTACATTTTATATTCTCTCTACTTCAACCATCACCACTTATTTTGCTCCCCAAATAGCAAAACTCCTTTACTACTTTCAGTGTCTCATTTCCTAATCTAATGCCCTCAGCATCACCCGACTTAATTTGACTGAATTCCATTATCCTCGTTTTGCTTTTATTGATGTTCATCTTATATCCTCCTTTCCAGACACTGTCCACTCTGTTCAACTGCTCTTCCAAGTCCTTTGCACACTCTGACAGAATTACAATGTCATCGGCGAACCTCAAAGTTTTTATTTCTTCTCCATGGATTTTAATACCTACTCCAAACTTTTCTTTTGTTTCCTTTATTGCTTGCTCAATATACAGATTGAATAACATCAGTGATAGGCTACAACCCTGTCTCACTCCCTTCTCAATCACTGCTTCCCTTTCATGTCCCTCGACTCTTATAACTGCCACCCGCTTTCTGCACAAATTGTAAATAGCCTTTCGCTCCCTGTATTTTACCCCTGCCACCTTCAGAATTTGAAAGAGAGTATTCCAGTCAACATTGTCAGAAGCTTTCTCTAAGCCTACAAATGCTAGAAACGTAGGTTTGCATTTCCTTAATCTATCTTCTAAGATAAGTTGTAGGGTCAGTATTGCCTCACATGTTCCAATATTTCTATGGAATCCAAATTGATCTTCCCCGGGGTCATCTTCTACCAGTTTTTCCATTCATCTGTAAAGAATTCGCGTTAGTATTTTGCAGCTGTGACTTACTAAACTGTCAGTTTGGTAATTTTCACACCTGTCAACACCTGCTTTCTTTGGGATTGGAATTATTATATTCTTCTTGAAGTCTAAGGGTATTTCACCTGTCTCATACATCTTGCTCACCAGATGGTAGAGTTTTGGCAGGACTGTCTCTCCCAAGGCTGTCAGTAGTTCTAATGAAATGTTGTCTACTCTCGGGGCCTTGTTTCGACTCGGGTCTTTCAGTACTCTGTCAAACTCTTCACACAGTATCATATCTCCCATTTCATCCTCATCTACATCCTCTTCCATTTCTATAATATTGTCCTCAAGTACATCATCTTTGTATAGACCCACTATATACTCCTTCCACTTTTCTGCTTTCCCTTCTTTGCTTAAAACTGAGTTTCCATCTGAGCTCTTGGTTCTCTTTTCTCCAAAGGTGTCTTTAATTTTCCTGTATGCAGTATCTATCTCACCCCTAGTGAGATAAGCCTCCACATCCTTACATTTGTCCTCTAGCCATCTCTGCTTAGCCACTTTGCACTTCCTGTCGATTTGCTTTGTGAGACGTTTGTATTCATTTTTGCCAGCTTCATTTACTGCATTTTTATATTTTCTCCTTTCATCAGTTAAATTCAATATTTCTTCTGTTACCCAAGGATTTCTACTAGCCCTCATCTTTTTACCTATTTGATCCTCTGCTGCCTTCACTATTTCATCCCTCAAAGCTACCCATTCTTCTTCTACTGTATTTATTTCCCCCATTTCCGTCAATTGTTCCCTTATGTTCTCCTTGAAACTCTGTACAACCTCTGGTTTTGTCAGTTTATCCAGGTCTCATCTCCTTAAATTCCCACCTTTTTGCAGTTTCTTCAGTTTTAATCTACAATTCATAACCAATAGATTGTGGTCAATGGTAAACTATTATTGTACCATAAAATAAATTAGATCATCCATCTATAGAAACTGTGTTAAGGATTGTACTCATTAATAGATTTTAACATACATGAGGATACTCCCTAGCACAGTTTTTATAGATTGATGACATAATTATTCATGGTTTTATCACGTTTTTATATTTCACCTAACATGATGCTTTGAACATTTTTATGTACCCGATGATGGTCGTTGACAGAAAACGGTTATATACATACAGTATTTTACCAGCAACTCAAGGCAATAGTAAGACAGTTTTCAAATGTGTAAGAGCAGTGGGGCCTCACCTCCCAAAAATTTTACCTGTCTTGAAAAATCGCAGTTTGTGTTAATTTCCAATAACTTCTGCTTCAAAATGTATTTAACATGTAACTGGTTTTTACAATACTTGTGCTTAATTTGATTTCTTTGACTGATCATTTGTGTGAAGCAGAGCAATAATTTAGCATATAGGTAGTTAAATAAAGTACTGACAATATTTTCTTGATTGCAATGCATTTAATTTTCAACATAATGTAATTTCAGAAAAAGACAGCAGGACATAAAAAGTGAATGCTATCATTTAAAACTGGAACAAAAAAATATATGTCACTGGGCTGGCTAGAGGCGAAAGTCAGAAAAGTGTACAAGGTTCAACACTCTCCCCTACAAAAGCGGCATAAGTCTTTGCTCACTGCATTTCACAGGTCAAGAGCTGAGCAAGGGCGCAGGAACAACTGTTAAATGCTCAACGGATGGAAGGAGACTGTGAGGAATAATGAATCACAGTAAATTATGGTACATCATTACAGCAAGGTATTAATTAATACATAAAAAACTGCAGTTAGTGATGTATTGTTCTTGCTGTGGCCAGTGTTTAAGTTGGTGATCGAGATGGTCTCTAGTGGTGGTCACTGATGTGAAATGAGATGTGGCCATTGGTATATCCACCATTTTACCTCTGCAATGAATGATACAGGAGCCCCCTGTTTACTCAAGTTCATTTGTTTATTTGCTTAAAGCAACTCACAACTGACATCTGTGATGGCTATCAGGAACATAATCTCGAAGAGGCTATAAATAAAACAAAGGAATAGTTAAAGAAAATTTATTAGAAAACTTCTGAAACTACACCTTTGTATTACTTCTCTACATAATCAACATTCAGATTTAAGCATTTGCCATATATGTGAATGTGTTCACAAAATTACCTCTGCATAAAATTCTGGTGCGTGAGATTACAGCCAACTTTTGTCAGCACCATGAAGTTATTCATCTGAGTCATAGTGTTGGGAACCAGGCCACATATGCCTGAAGAAGTTAAAATTACTTGGACACAAATCCATTCTGCAGGGAGGATGTTCAAAAATGTCCTATCTGAAGTGACTTAATAATTCTAGGTGGTGTTTTTTTATTATTTTTTTTAAATGGAAGAGTGCAGCAGAGCATTGTCATGTAAAACACAACACCCATAGTCAAGAGACAGCATCATGTGCTATCAGTGGTTCCTCTCAGTTTTCTTAATGCCTCACAGTAGACTTTACAACTCATTGCCCCTTCATGTTCCATAAAATTCACAAGAAACATTCCTTCAATGTCCCAAAACAGGATAGTCATAACCTTTCTGGCTGAGAGAGTTTGGTGTGCATTTTGTAGTTTGTCAGGCAAGTGAAATAACTGATTTGATTTTTACTTGGTCCCATTTGACTATTTTATGTACAGAGTATGTACTACTAATATGCTCGTAGAAGAGGTCAGTTCAATCAACTGTCTAAAATATTTCACCCACATGATAGAAATTTTGTGCATATATTTACCTCTATTTTTATACCTAGGTCTTTATTTAATATCCTTATAAATCATGTGCCTATATGAGAGATACAGAAATGTATAATACTTACAATAATTTCCATTTAAATGTAATTTTAGATTCAGGTATAAATATTAATTTGACACACTTTATGCACAGTTGACTACAGTGCATACATAGTGATAATTAAACATTCCCCATTTTTATGTATGTACTCCTCTATACTGCATAATTATTTATCTACTTGATGCTCCTTAAGAAATTTCTAGACCGTCTTCGCTGTCATACTGTCCTGTAGGTTCTCAGGTAGACATTGTATCAGTTTTATGCCTGAGTATTGAGGTTTTTTTTCCAACCACTTGCAGTCTGTGTGGTATACTTGTTAGCGGATCTGTATTTTTTGTGTCATATGAAGAGAGATCTGCTTTTTCTGGTAACATGTTGTCTTTTATTAGTGAAACTATTATTCAGTAATGTACATGCATGGAAATGTCAATGTCTTTAGATTTTGAAAGACACATTTGCCTGAGTCATTTTTTAAAAAAAATTCAGAATAGTCTTAATGGCTTTTTGGGATCATGAACCACAATAAAAATAGCACATATACTGGTAAAAATGAATAAAAGCAATTTATTGCATACTCCAACAAGAAACATATAACAGAGTGCAATTCAAGTCACTGACCACATAGATTTCACAAAGAGAACTGAGCAAAGGTGAACAAAGTCAAAGATATTTTACTAGTCTCAGTCAACAGTTGTCTTTTAGTTCTCTGACTAATTTGCATCACTACACAGTCTTCCCCCCAGATAGAGTGGAGCCCTGGGTATAAAGGAGAGTTTGTGATGCACCACCCATCATCCCATTTAAGAACTGGCAATAGATCCTGTGAAATCTGCACAGTGTCCACTGGCTGCACAGTCAGTGTAAGAGGTGGTGTAGACTCCACTCTATTTGTGTCGCCGGGTGTAGGTATCAGGTAATGGTCATTAAACTGAGTTGAAGTAGAGTCCTCTAGTAACAGATAGATGAGCTTAACTTTCTCTGATGATACAACAATGGGTTTACCTTTCTATAGGACTTTTAGTGTGTGCTGATTGCATGCCACACTGGATACGGAACGATGTGTTGTGAATGTAATGTCACATTGACTGCATCCATCCATAACATTACTTGGGAACAATGAATGAAAATATTTATATCCATGTGATGAGATATCAGGGACAGACAGCATTTAGAGATATAGTACTTTACTTGTTGAAAGAGAAATGACAGCTCTTGTAGAGAATGCTCTTGCTGCTGCATGAAAAACTCTGATAGTAGTTAAAGGGTTTTTCCACAAACAGATCCTACTACAGAGGTACTAATGTCTGGTTTTATGGCTGCATGTCATCCCAATTACACTAAAGGTGGTGCTGATATCTGTGAAGCACAATGACACACTAAAGAAGATCTCAGAGTTCTATGCAACTGTACCACTATCCCAGTACTGGTTGGATGGTAGTTCGTTGTGTGATGGTGCTGGAAATCACAGTCAGTTAGTTCACAGAACATGTCCAGTTTGACTTGTCTTCCTTCATCTGTACTAGTACTGTTGGGGGACATCAAAAGTGGGAAATCCTGGTAGTCAAAAAGATTTGCACCACTGTCAATGCTGAATGTCAGCAGTAGGTGTGGCTTCTGTGCAGCTTGTGTAGTGGTTGATGGCTGTAAATATGTACTTGAAACCATTCATCAGAAGAAGAGGTCCCACCATAACAATGTGTGGATGTGCAAAACACTGGGTGGGTATGCTGAGTGTAGTAATTGGATTATACTCATGACGGCCTACTTTTGCTTTCTGAGTCGCTAAGCATGTTTGAACCCATGCATGACAGTCATGTTTAATATAAGGCAACATGTAACTGTAAGTGATCATTTGAAGTGTACAGTTTGCTGCTGAGTGTGTGAGGCCATGTAGCAAATCAAAAACCTGTCTTCAAAAAAGCAGGAGGCACTCATGGGTGAGGTTCTTTTCTTCAGACATCTCATTACAACAGAATCTGAGAAGCCTTTAAAGGGAAGTGTCAGACCAGTACTTTGACTGCTTGTAAGTTCTTGTAATTGAGCATCTGTGGCCTATCCACCACCAGTAGTTTGTAGCTGACATCATTAAATATTGCATTGATATAATGCACCACCAGAGAGTCTGCAGTTCTGCCATGTTGAATGTCTGATAAACTTCAATTGCCTGAAATGCATCAATGAAAAATATTCATTCAGTGTTGTAAATGCAGATGTTGTAGTTTTATGGTCTGTAAACTCGATGAATGGAGTACATGTGGTCCCATAAAAGGCTACCAGTTCCCACATTGTCCATGGGCATGTCAGTTTTTAAGGAAAAAGAGGTGACAGGAGAACTGGGCACAGTCTGAATGTGGTGTCGTGTATTGTGTACAATGGCACCAGTAGGCAGAGATCATCCATTAACAACAGGTGCAACCTTAGTCATTCTGGCAGCTGACACTAGCTGCAGTGGAGGAAAATCTTTTTGTAAGCTCCAGCATTCAGCTTGAACAGGCTCTAATTCCACAGTTGCCGCCAATAATTTGCAAAGTAACATTTTATTTTCCCCAAGAATATTTGTTTTGTCCTCCTTAATGGATGCTAAATGATCTTACATGTGATGACATTTACCATGCAAAACTTCAAGATCATCCAGCATGCTAATGGAAGAGTGAGGAACTGAGCCACTTGAATCCATCTCCAACATCTTTGTACCCTGTGCAGTGCTGTCATGAGCATCACTAGACTGCACTATGCTGCATGACACATTGCAAAATAAGGCATGAGCTTTCACCACTGTGCCAGAGATCTTTTAATATTTTCAGAACCAATATGTATATTTGCGTGGGGTAAGGATATGCAAATTTTATGATGACTCAAAATATCAGCACCTGGAGTGGTTTTCGTTACTTCGGCTAGCATCAAAGTCCACTTCAAAGATTGCATGAAACCCATATCCACAACAACACTTCGCTCCTCAAAAGCAGCAATTGTGGAGCTATTGGCTGTTATAACCCAGGTGTGGCTTTGAGTTTGTTTGTGTTGATCCACTGATAATACACACATTTGACCAAGAATCAATTAGGTGTGTATGCGACACACATAACTGTTGAAACTTCCTGGCAGATTAAAACTGTGTGCCCGACCAAGACTCGAACTCGGGACCTTTGCCTTTCGCGGGCAGGTGCTCTACCATCTGAGCTACCGACTCACACCCGGTACTCACAGCTTTAGTTCTGCCAGTATCTCGTCTCCTACCTTCCAGACTTTACAGAAGCTCTCCTGCGAACCTTGCAGAACTAGCACTCCTGAAAGAAAGAATACTGTGGAGACATGGCTTAGCCACAGCCTGGGGGTTGTTTCCAGAATGAGATTTTCACTCTGCAGCGGAGTGTGCGCTGATATGAAACTTCCTGGCAGATTAAAACTGTGTGCCCGACCGAGACTCGAACTCGGGACCTTTGCCTTTCGCGGGCAGGTGCTCTACCATCTGAGCTACCGAAGCACGACTCACACCGGGTACTCACAGCACCTGCCCGCGAAAGGCAAAGGTCCCGAGTTCGAGTCTTGGTCGGGCACACAGTTTTAATCTGCCAGGAAGTTTCATATCAGTGCACACTCCGCTGCAGAGTGAAAATCTCATTCTGGAAACATCCCCCAGGCTGTGGCTAAGCCATGTCTCCGCAGTATCCTTTCTTTCAGTAGTGCTAGTTCTGCAAGGTTCGCAGGAGAGCTTCTGTAAAGTTTGGAAGGTAGGAGACGAGATACTGGCAGAAGTAAAGCTGTGAGTAGCGGGCGTGAGTCGTGCTTCGGTAGCTCAGATGGTAGAGCACCTGCCCGCGAAAGGCAAAGGTCCAGAGTTCGAGTCTCGGTCGGGCACACAGTTTTAATCTGCCAGGAAGTTTCATATCAGCACACACTCCGCTGCAGAGTGAAAATCTCATTCTGGAAACATATAATTGTTGTGGTGCAAGGTACTTGCCTAGAACATAGTGACCTGCCAGTGCTCCCTTTGTGTTCACATTGTCAATGCTGAGAAATAAGGCTGACCCATTGGCTCAGGTTTGGAAGACAATTGGTTGTCGATAAGTAACTTTTGGAATCTTGCGAGGAACTATGAACATCAGTTCTTTGATTGTTGGTAGGCAGGGGCTTCTTCTTGCAGTGACTGGTCATGTAGTTGTTTGGGTAAGTGCCCTTACTTGCTTGGGTTTCAGAATTTGTATTATTGTGGACAACAAAGAAGAATAGCTTCAAATTCTGTATAGGCGATTAATGTCATATCCATGTAGTGTTTGCTGCTCACAATTTGGCTCACTGTTCCTTAGCAGAGCACTGTCAGAATGCAAAATTCAAAACGGTGAACAGTCTTGAGAGGATGGTAGTTCATTTCCTCTCTTTGAAAAATATAAAAAAAGCAACAAGGAACTTCACTATTATAAAGTGGAATAGGGGTCTCCCAGTCAAATGAACGTGGAAGGTGAGCCGAGAAATGGCTGCCCACATCTCAGTGAGGAACCTGGGATTGCTGACCAGTTGGAGGAACCAGTACTTGAAAGCTGTTGCCTCTCCATCAAGTCATTTAGCAGTTATTAGCGAAGCTGCATATTAATGTTGGACTGGCAATGAACATTATTCCAAAGCCAATGTGTGTGTGTGTGTGTGTGTGTGTGAGAGAGAGAGAGAGAGAGAGAGAGAGAGAGAGAGAGAGAGAGAGAACTTTTTAACTGTGTACTCAGATTTTTTTAATTTTAATTAACATTAGTCAAGACACTGAAACTACACTCCTGGAAATGGAAAAAAGAACACATTGACACCGGTGTGTCAGACCCACCATACTTGCTCCGGACACTGCGAGAGGGCTGTACAAGCAATGATCACACGCACAGCACAGCGGACACACCAGGAACCGCGGTGTTGGCTGTCGAATGGCGCTAGCTGCGCAGCATTTGTGCACCGCCGCCGTCAGTGTCAGCCAGTTTGCCGTGGCATACGGAGCTCCAGCGCAGCCTTTAACACTGGTAGCATGCCGCGGCAGCGTGGACGTGAACCGTATGTGCAGTTGACGGACTTTGAGCGAGGGGGTATAGTGGGCATGCGGGAGGCCGGGTGGACGTACCGCCGAATTGCTCAACACGTGGGGCGTGAGGTCTCCACAGTACATCGATGTTGTCGCCAGTGGTCGGCGGAAGGTGCACGTGCCCGTCGACCTGGGACCGGACCGCAGCGACGCACGGATGCACGCCAAGACCGTAGGATCCTACACAGTGCCGTAGGGGACCGCACCGCCACTTCCCAGCAAATTAGGGACACTGTTGCTCCTGGGGTATCGGCGAGGACCATTCGCAACCGTCTCCATGAAGCTGGACTACAATCCCGCACTCCGTTAGGCCGTCTTCCGCTCACGCCCCAACATCGTGCAGCCCGCCTCCAGTGGTGTCACGACAGGCGTGAATGGAGGGACGAATGGAGACGTGTCGTCTTCAGCGATGAGAGTCGCTTCTGCCTTGGTGCCAGTGATGGTCGTATGCGTGTTTGGCGCCGTTCAGGTGAGCGCCACAATCAGGACTGCATACAACCGAGGCACACAGGGCCAACACCTGGCATCATGGTGTGGGGAGCGATCTCCTACACTGGCCGTACACCACTGGTGATCGTCGAGGGGACACTGAATAGTGCACGGTACATCCAAACCGTCATCGAACCCATCGTTCTACCATTCCTAGACCGGCAAGGGAACTTTCTGTTCCAACAGGACAATGCACGTCCGCATGTATCCCGTGCCACCCAACGTGCTCTAGAAGGTGTAAGTCAACTACCCTGGCCAGCAAGATCTCCGGATCTGTCCCCCATTGAGCATGTTTGGGACTGGATGAAGCATCGTCTCACGCGGTCTGCACGTCCAGCACGAACGCTGGTCCAACTGAGGCGCCAGGTGTAAATGGCATGGCAAGCCGTTCCACAGGACTACATCCAGCATCTCTACGACCGTCTCCATGGGAGAATAGCAGCCTGCATTGCTGCGAAAGGTGGATATACACTGTACCAGTGCCAACATTGTGCATGCTCTGTTGCCTGTGTGTATGTGCCTGTGGTTCTGTCAGTGTGATCATGTGATGTATCTGACCCCAGGAATGTGTCAATCAAGTTTCCCCTTCCTGGGACAATGAATTCACGGTATTCTTATTTCAATTTCCAGGAGTGTATATGCAATAGTTGACCTTTATTCGCTTGTCACATAACAAGGAGAAACCGCTGTTTGCATCCTATGTTTTGGCTCTCTTTCCAAAAAGAAAATTGTTAACCTACTTAGGTGGTTATCTAGGAAGGATTCAAAGACTGTCAGATTGTGGAGGAAAATGCTGTCTCTAATTGACCATAGGTCCTTATTAGAATAGCAATACATATGTACTTTTCAATGCTCGTATATCTGCCTGTTAACACAAAATGTGGACAGAAAGTAAATAATATATCAAACTAGAGAAGGATTAAATGTTTCTGCAATTTTTTAAATGTTTCTCAGCACTGTCACATAAAGAATTAGTCCCTCCCTTATAAAGTTTATATATTTGGACAGAACGCAATTGTATGAAAGACAACACCTGACTCTACCACACAGTGAAAGTAGCAAAATAGTGACATTGAGGTTAGAAATTTGTAACCCACATAATGCTTCATAGTGGAAGATGGAAATCTAACACTAAAAGATTCAGCAGGAGAGAACGAGCACTTTGGCACATGTGAGTGGGAGCACATTAAAATATACGTGAAAACTTTTCAGAACTGCTTTGAAATACCATAGACTTCCATACTGTACATACTCATTTTTGCTGAACAGAGTCATAAAAAAGGATTGCCATAACAACACTAACTGAGAAAGATTGCTGCGCGGGATTAGCCAAGCGGTCTAAGGCGCTACAGTCATGGACTGTGCAGCTGGTCCCGGCAGAGGTTCGATTCCTCCCTCGGGCATGGGTGTGTGTGTTTGTCCTTAGGATAATTTAAGTTAAGTAGTGTGTAAGCTTAGGGACTGATGACCTTAGCAGTTAAGTCCCTTTTTTTTTTTTTTTTTTTTTTTTTTTTTTTTTTTTTTTTTTTTTTTTTTTGGAGCAAGATTACCATGAACCTTAATTTAAATGATTAGCCATCAGTCTTTGGGAGTATTCTGGTTGCCTGACAGTTTCACTTAACCCCACAGTAGGTGCCTGTTATACCATTACATGGTCAGGCAAGTGTGGGACACCTGTCCCCCACTTTATTTTTAAAATTGCTCATTGAAGTGATTATCAAATAAAGTTCTTTAACTGATTTTCTATCTTTGTACATGTATAAGCATGGACATGAAACATAAATTTCCAAAACAACATTTCAATAATGTCAATAATGTATTTCAGAGACAGTTAACACATACGGTATGCAAATGAGCCAAACACATCCGCCTTTTGCATTAAGGAAATCATTTTCTAGGTGACTTGTCTTTCTGCCTTCCACACTCACAGCAGCATTCTCAGGAACTTTGTCTGGGATTGTCTTTTGTGTAACTGTTGAATTTATGCCCTGCAGAATACGTGCACACCACCATAATTCAATGGGAAATTTGAGGGACAGCAGATCTATACTGAATTTGAGGTTTCATCATTTCCCAGCTCAGCCTCTGTGGACAGTCAGTTCTTTTCTCTTGTTTAGGTATCCTAGAATTTACTCAATATATGGGTAGTGCATTCATGGCAGAGACATGAAGTAAATAGTAGAAAACAACTATAGGCCACCAATGAGTGTTTTGTGAAACATCATTTCTTTACATTGGTGCTGAAGTAAATCGATTCCAATATTTGTCACATTGTAAAATGTTACAATTTCTGGTTTCAGTGAATTGCTTATATCTTTATCAATGATATCATCACGAGAACTCAAAAAAAGAAGAATATTCAGGCCTGTGCTTATTAAATGAAAATTCCTTTGGGATCTCCTCCTTGTTGTTTTGAGCAAACTTATGTCTGCCCATTATCTTCTAGTAGCTACTTAGCCAGTGGTATACTGCTGAACCAATTGTCACCAGTAATGATACCATTAGTCCCACTGACAAGTTCCGCCATTCTCATTACTGCATCTGTAGGGACTGAGTACCAGCATAGGTTTCTAAGTTAGAAGTGTAGGCAGGTTTAGCATCTACCAAAACAAATATCTTGATGCTCACAGTTTTGTAACAAAGAGTGTGCTAGTGTTTTTTTCTAGAACTTCCTAGTATTCCTATTAAGTAAAGTATACCAAAAAGTGCTCTCCTTTCAGTATCCTTATTGGGTGTAACACCCCTATATATCTGAAATTGGATTTTCAAATTCCTCACATAAATATCTGTGCAGCTAACCATAATTTTGTAAACACCGCTGTTGGGGAAACATCTAATAACTTCCTGCAGAAACTATTGCTGATGCTTGCGTTTGGGGCCAGGAAAATGAATTGTTATATTCTCTGACCTTGTTCTTGCTTTCTTTGAGGAAAAGACTTGGACCACTTTGTTTTACTGCCCTTCCCAAGTTAACAGGAACAACTAGACTCATCGTCATTATTATCATATTCATTTGCAGTTGCTCAGTTTCAGTTCATGATCACTTTCTGTTAATTGATCATCTTGATATGAGTCAGGTTCCTCAGAAGCAAATATGGCATTTCCATCAAACGCTGTGTCTCCTTCAAGACACATCATCCACACCTCAAGGTCGAGAGACTTTTCCATCCTTCTTCTTTTTGGATCTGACATCACTAATATAAAATTTTTACGAGTGTCAATTTCAGCAAATTAGACTATGTATTGAAGACTGTTTTAGTTAACAGAATTATTATACAGGGTGTTACAAAATGGTACCAAAAACTTTGAGAGGTTGTAGATGGTGTCTTGAGGAACAAATTGATGATAGTAACCTATAAGCAGAATGTCAATCAATGACAAAGAGCGTTGGAGTCGTAGGTACCGGCGTCTGCCACTAGGCCACCTCTGTGGCAGTGAACATGCCCTTCTATGCTGACATAGAGCATGCGGAATAAACGTGTGTGGTTTGTTATTCAGTGATCATGACTGATTGCCATGATTGCCAGTGGTGAAGATAGAACTTGCTTCTGTGTAGACAGGCCTTGTATCCTGTGAATGCAATGCTCTGTTACCTTTAAGAATGACAGTTTCAGATACAGTTTATTTTTCTCTCATAACACTTTAAAATCTCCACTGTTTTTCAGTATATAGGATAATAGAAAGATACTGACAGCATCAAAATTACAAGTGCGAATGTCTTCCTACACAGCAGCTATCACTTTGTACTCCACTCAAGTTTGTGACAATCATTTGCATTAAATGAATAACAGTAAGAGTTTTTGAGAATTACACACTTTTATTTAATTTAAAGGAAAGGAGCAAAGAAAAGAGAAGGAAACATAAACATATTGACACACTGCATGCGCATGTATCCTTACAACTACATTTTCCACTAACATCACTGGGCTTTCATACACTACATTCTTCAGATGAACCCACAAGAAAAAAATCCACCTGGTTGAGGACAGGTGAACAAAGCAACCAAGTTACTGTGTTGCCTTGACCAATCCTGGTATCCCCAAACATCTGTCTGATCTGGGTTCTGGCAGCTGGACTGAAGTGTGTGGAACCACATATTTTGACAGACTGCAAGTGACACTTCCTTCATTAATTCCGGCAGCATTATATGACAATTGTGACTGTTATAAACATCCTCATGGTTGAAGAGTGTCTTGTCCATGAATGAAAAATATGCCACATAATATGGCCGCCTGGCACAAAGCTGCAAAAATCATTGCCTGAACTCCTCACGTGGAGCAAAATCTGGGCCATCTCCACCTGTGTCTCCTGAAAATGGAATGGATGCATTCCCTCCTCGTGCGTTACCCTTAAAATTGCTATGCTTTTCACTGTATGTGCCACAGTTCAAGTGTTTGTGGGTGACCCTGCATCAAATCTCTCTAATATATCCTCTTCAAATTGTGGTGTGTGTATGCTTAGCAGGCAACCTCTGCCATTTTGACATCCTTTGAAACCACCAGTTTCACCCAGATGTGCATGAAGAACTGCAACTATGGAATGGTGTGCCTGACATCTATTTGGATACCATTGCTGTTAGACATGTAAAGTGACATGACCATTTCGTCTTGGCTCACCATAAATGAAACGCACATCATGCTGCTCAAACCAAGTGAAGCTCTCCATCATGTGGCACAGCAGCAGAAGACAAACTACAGATGAGTGCTATATGTCTACCACATATGTTTGTCTGTCCCCTCTGCTGCCACTGCTGTTAGTGGTCTCCACACAGTGTGGTGACAGGTGTGGACACATTCTGTGCCATCAAACAGCCAGAACACTGTGAGGTCTGTTGTGAGATGTTCTGCCTGTAGTCCATCACTGTACACCATGTTTGCTGCCAAAGGGGTGACTTAGCACCAGGTGCAGATGCCTATTAATTCAATGCTCTGTAGTGTCATTGGCTGACGTTCCTGGACATGAGTACCTACCCTCAATTTGCTCCTGTATACACCCGCTACAAGCTCTCAAAGTTTGTCAGAATTGTTTTGCAACACCCTTCATACCAAATTAACAAAAAAATTTGAATGCTGTACTTACTGTGGATTTGGCATGAAATAGGTTTAAATAAATACAATACCTACATTAAGAAATTCTTGCATAGTTAGGCACATGGTGGACAGCTGTACCCCAACTCACTTCAGTGTCCTGTTGGTATCAGTTTAGCTGTTCAACTGACAAAAATTTAAACAGATTTTCAACAATGAAATATGCTGATGACCTTGCCACTGAGTGTCCATAAGCGCCAACAATGACTCCATTTCAAAGGAACTGAGCATGGGAATGCTACAACTTTAAATATAATGGAAAGAACCACAGTCTAAAACTGACGAGTGACACGTGTACTCCATGTGCCCACTCCAGAGTTAATGACCTATGTTGTTTGCTGTGATTCTGTACCAACACACTGTTTTTAGGTGAGCATTGCCTGTCATCAATGTTGAGGTCCAAGCTGATAATAATGCACAGCAGACCAGGGGAAAACTGTTGGGCCACCTTGTAATATGTCACGTGTAAGAATAAGGTAATGTTTTCAGGAATATAGGTATTGCACAATTGTTTGAAAGCATGCACAATTTTATGTCAGTGATCCATACTTATAGTGATGTCAAAGTACTGCACAATCATGTGACCAAAAGCATAAACACTATAATTCATTTCAGTTAATGGTCAGTGTGGACATGGGGTTCCTGACAGCATGGGGCCCGAAGTATGTGCTACAAGGATAAACCATATCAACAGAAATGCTGCTGTAAAGAAATGACAGCCTGTTCGAATCTTGGGTGTATAATTATTACCTGCAGGCCATGCAACAAAGTAACTTTTGGAAATTACTCCATACAGAAATCACTGACAAAATTGATAAATATATATTTTTAGAATCTATGATAGCAAAAAGCAATCCCTGGACTGATGAAACGACAACTGAACTATGGAAATTGGTAAAGGAAATTGTCACTACTGACCAAAATAAAAATGTCGGAAACATTGATCTTCCCATGAGTTTTGTATGGATATTAGTGATGGAAAGTGAAAAAAGTGGATCAAAAGAAAATAATTTCTTTTGAAATATGTGTTGGAAAAGGATCCTGAGGATTTCATGGACTAAAAATGTTTGAAAGCTAAAATACTGCAGATGAAATTAAAGTACTTCGAGCATACAATGAAAGGAGACAACCAGTAGCATAAGATGTAATACTTGGAGGAACAGAAGGACAAGGACATAAAGAAAAGGTGGGCAGAGAATATCAAAGAAAGAACGAAATGCTGCTGGAAGTACTGAGAAACAAAACAATGTTCAGGAGCGAATGGAGAGATAGCGTTCATAGTCACCTGGAGTCAGAGATGATTTGATGCATACAAAAAAAGATGTTGTCATTTTATGTTGCTGACAGGTAACACTTGGAAGGACGAGACTGGTTTAATGCAATCTTCCATAACTTCCTCTTATTTGCCTATGTCTTCATCTCAGAGGAACACTTACACCTGGCATCAGGGCCATATTTACACATGGGCCACGTAGTCCCACACCTAGGTTTCTGAGAGAAAAGTGGATGGCAAAAAAACCTTTGTCATCATTTGTATTTTCAGTAGACTTTGTCAAACACTCAAAAACACACACACACACACACACACACACACACACACACCTGCATGCATGCAAAAGAGCAGCATGTCATATGAGAATATGGAAGGCATGCCAACAGCTCAGTTCTTATTAAGTGTTGTTCATTGCTGAGTTCAGATGGTGGTCACGATTTTTTATGTCACTGGTCACAGCTGCGATATAATTGTGTTTTGCTGTAATTTGTGTAAAAGTTGAAATTGCTTTGATTGTAAGTTCAGGGCCAGTTAAAGGTTCTCACGGACTGTAACACTAATGAGCTGTAGCTCTTCTATTTAGCAGTATGGAAAAATGTAAAATATCAAAACTGTAGAAGTATGCGTAACTAGGGGAAAGATTGACATCCCCTGTAGGAAAATGAAAGAGACTTTTGGAAAAAGAGAAGCAGCTGTATGAATATCAACAGTTCAGATGGCAAGCCAGCACCAAGCAAAGAAGGGAAAGCCAAAAGGTGGAAGAAATATAAAGGGTGTAATGGGTAAAAGTGCAGTCTTTTTTGTATGTGGTACCTTAATATGTACAAACATCAGTGTGTTGCTTGTTTTTTCTCTGTGCCGAACAGTGCTCCCTTGAACACATCATCAACTTTACGACCTGATGTTTTCTGCACAGTAGTACTGCAACATTAAGTGGACCATTTTGGTGATATCTTCTTCCTGATCATGTCCAATTGATATCAGCGACAGTCTCTGCTATGCTTGAACTGTACTGGTATGCAGTGCTCATGAACCTTCCACAGCTTCATCCTCTGTGCCGAAGGGTCATTGGATGCCAGAGGGGACAGATCATTGGAATGAAATAACATCTTTTCAGTATCTGAATGCACTTGTTCAGTGACATCCAGCAGCTGTTGTTCCACACCAGTAGGTTCATATTGCCAAAGTCGTCAGGTGTCTCAGGATAAGGAGGGACAATTCTCCAGATTTGAGGCAGCACTTTCTGCAACACTTCAGGGAGCATTGTTTACACACCTGGATATCAAGCTCCAATGTTGTTGAATACTGTAGTTCCTGTCACACTGCCACAGCGTCTGTGGACCCCTCCACTTCAGTTCCCATACCTTGTGTTGTGTGGTCATCCTTGTGATCTGTCATACGAAACATCTGGGACTGGAGTAGAGTAGGACTCATCTGATCATCTTTTTGGCTCGATGACACCTCCATCATCTACGGTGTTGGTTCACATGTAAACTCCATCCTTAGCATCACTTCCTCACTAAGTGCCGAGATGTATGCCAATGGTAGTGACTTGGGGGTGGCCTCTAGACCCCAGCTTCATCTCATGTTTAGTGGACCTTTTTTTTGTTCCGAATGATCATTCCTCTCATCTCTCCTGGGAGACGCTATATAGGATTCCCTATTACTGTATAGGATTATGTAAAACTTTTGATGATAGAATCCACTTTTAATGAGATCTGAAACACTTGTTTCTTTTGCCAGTAATTCCTTCGTATTTTATGATGTCAACAAAAAAAAAAAAAAATAATTATATATATATATATATATATATATATATATATATATAAAAAAAACAAAGATGATGTGACTTACTAAATGAAAGTGCTGGCAGATCGACAGACACACAAAATTCAAGCTTTCCCGGGATTGGAATGACTCCTTACCCTCTTCCTTAAAACCCACTTCCTTTCGTCTTTCCCTCTCCTTCCCTCTTTCCTGGTGAGGCAACAGTTTGTTCTGAAAGCTTGAATTTTGTGTGTATGTTTGTGTTTGTTTGTGTGTCTGTCGACCTGCCAGCACTTTCATTTGGTAAGTCACATCATCTTTGTTTTTAGATATATTTTTCCTACGTGGAATGTTTCCCTACTTCTGTTACAACAAAAGAAAAAAAAAACATAAGATAGGATTTGAAGCCACTGTGCTACCAAATCACTTGATTTTAGGATTCACAAGTGGACTGAGGAAGTGACGTTGAAACTTTTACTGCCATTTTCTCGAAAACTATTGTGCACACCTAAGCCATAATAGATGTTCCTTTGTTATCACCCTTTTTTCACTATGTGAAGTTTTGACTGTGTCATAGAGTAGCCTATGGCTGGTATCCCTTATCAGAAGATAGATTAAAGAAAGGGAAAGCTATGTTAATAGCATTTGCAGATTTTGAGAAAACTTTTGACAATGTTGACTGGAATACACTCTTTGAAATTCTAAAGGTAGCAAGGATAAAATGCATGGAATAAATGATTATGGGGAAGAGAGAAGTAAAGAGAGAAGAGAGAGAGAGAGAGAGAGAGAGAGAGAGAGAAGTAGTGCTTGAGTGCTTCACAAGGTTTGTAGCTTTCAGTATGTAAATTGAAGAAACAGTAAAGGATACAAAGGAGAAATTTGGAATGTGAATTAAAGTTCAGGGAGACAAAATAAACACTCTGAGGTATGATGAGGCAATTGTCATTGAGTTTCTTTTGGCAGAAAACCAGAGCATCACATATATTCACAGGCACTTGCAGAAAGTCTACAGAGACCTGACAGTGAACAAAAGCATGGTGATTCACTGGGCAAGGTGTCTGTCACATCATAATAAGACCACACAAACCTGTCTGATCTGCTGCATACCAGCCGGTCACACGCGCACAGCTGTGAGTCCTGGAATGTTGGAACATGTGGACACTCTCATTCGAGGTGATTGATGTATCACAATAAAACACCTTGCTACTTGACTGGATTTTTCTGTTCGTAGGCCTCACATTTAATTTAATTTAATTTCTTACTTTTAATCGTACGTTGACTGATTTTTTATTCATTATTGATGCAGCAAGACGTCGGCTCAGACGTCGACCAGTAGAGTGGTACCATGTGGGCATACAGGCCCTCCCACTAATGTGGCATAAGGACGTCACATTGCATGGAGATTATTTTGAAAAATACAGTTTTATAAGTGATTAATGTGGTGTTTTTGAATTCTGAATAAAACAACAGGCTATCAGAAAAACATGTGTTGCATTACTTATTGAACACACCTCATATAGTAAAACAAGGGTAATAGGACATAGTCAAATCAAATCAGGTGATGGTGAGGTACCTGGATTGGGAAATTGAAAGTAGTAAATGAGTTTTGCTTTATAGGTGCCAAACTAACTTATGATGGCCAAAGTAGAGAATATACAAACTGAAGGCTGTCTATAGCAAGAATAGCATTGATAAAAATGGGATTTAGTTAATGCTCAATATAAATTTAAGTGATAAACAAATATTTTCTGAAGGTGTATGTCCAAAGCGTAGCTTTGTACTGAAGTGAAATGTGGATGATAAGTAGTTCAGAAGAGATTAGCAGCTTTTCAAATGTGGTGCTGCAGAAGATTGCTGATTATTAGATGGATAGATCAAGTAACTAATGAGGAGATACTGAATGGAATTGGGGAGAAAGTAAGTTTATGGCACAAGTTGACTAAAAGGAAGAATCATTTGATAGGACACATCCAGAGGCATCAAGGAATCATCAATTTGGTAATCAAGGGAAATGTGGGGGTAAAATTTGTGAAGGAAGACAAAGAGATAAATACAGTAAACAGATTCCACTGGATATGGGTTGCAGTAGTTATTCAGAGATGAAGATGGTTTAATAAGACAGACTAGTGTGTAGAGTTGCATCAAACTAATCTTCAGACTTGTTGTTGTGGTCTTCAGTCCAGAGACTGATTTGATGCAGCTCTCCATGCTACTCTATCCTGTGCAAGCTTCTTCATCTCCCAGTACCTACTGCAACTGACATCCTTCTGAATCTGTTTAGTGCATTCATCTCTTGGTCTCCCTCTACGATTTTTACCCTCCGCACTGCCCTCCAATACTAAATTGGTGATCCCTTCATGCCTCAGAATGTCCTACCAACCGATCCCTTCTTCTAGTCAAGTTGTGCTACAAGTTCCTCTTCTCCCCAATTCTATTCAATACCTCTTCATTAGTTATGTGATCTACCCATCTGATCTTCAGCATCCTTCCGTAGCACCACATTTCGAAAGCTTCTATTCTCTTTTTGTCTAATCTATTTATCGTCCACGTTTCACTTCCATACATGGCTACACTCCATACAAACACTTTCAGAAATGACTTCCTGACACTTAAATCTATACTTGATGTTAACAAATTTCTATTCTTCAGAAACACTTTCCTTGCCATTGCCAGTCTACATTTTATATCCTCCCTACTTCGACCATCATTAGTTATTTTGCTCCCCAAATAGCAAAACTCATTTACTACTTTAAGCATCTCATTTCCTAATCTAATACCCTCAACATCACCCGATTTAATTTGACTACATTCCATTGTCCTCATTTTGCTTTTGTTGATGTTTATCTTATATCCTCCTTTCAAGACACTGTCCATTCCGTTCAGCTACTCTTCCAGGTCCTTTGCTATCTCTGACAGAATTACAATGTCATCGGCGAACCTCAAAGTTTTTATTTCTTCTCCATGGATTTTAATTCCTACTCCAAATTTTTCTTTTGTTTCCTTTACTGCTTGCTCAATATACAGATTGAATAACATCGGGGATAGGCTACAACCCTGTCTCATTCCCTTCCCAACCACTGCTTCCCTTTCATGCTCCTCGACTCTTATAACTGCCATCTGGTTTCTGTACAAATTGTAAATGGCCTTTTGCTCCCTGTATTTCACCACTGCCACCTTCAGAACTTGAAAGAGAGTATTCCAGTCAACATTGTCAAAAGCTTTCTCTAAGCCTACAAATGCTAGAAACATAGGTTTACCTTTCCTTAATCTATTTTCTAAGAGAAGTTGTAGGGTCAGTATTGCCTCACATGATCCAACATTTCTACAGAATCCAAACTGATCTTCCATGTGGTCAGCTTCTACCAGTTTTTCCATTCGTCTGTAAAGAATTCATGTTAGTATTTTGCAGCCGTGGCTTATTAAACTGATAGTTCAGTCAGCTCCTGCTTTCTTTGGGATTGGAATTATTATATTCTTCTTGAAGTCTAAGGGTATTTCACCTGTCTCATACATCTTGCTCACCAGATGGTAGAGTTGTGTCAGGACTGGCTCTCCCAAGGCTATCAGTAGTTCTAATGGTATGATGTCTACTCCTGGGGTCTTTCAGTGCTCTGTCAAACTCTTCACGCAGTATCGTATCTCCCATTTCATCTTCATCTACATCCTCTTCCATTTCCATAATATTGTCCTCAAGAACATCACCCTTGTATAGACCCTCTATATACTCCTTCCACCTTTCTGCTTTCCCTTCTTTGCTTAGAACTGGGTTTCCATCTGAGCTCTTGATATTCATGCAAGTGGTTCTCTTTTCTCCAAAGGCTCAAAAAATGGTTCAAATGGCTCTGAGCACTATGGGACTTAACTTCTGTGGTCCTCAGTCCCCTAGAACTTAGAACTACTTAAACCTAACTAACCTAAGGACATCACACACATCCATGCCTGAGGCAGGATTCGAACCTGCGACCGTAGCGGTCACGCGGTTCCAAACTGAAGCGCTTAGAACTGCACGGCCACACCGGCCGGCTTCTCCAAAGGCCTCTTTAATTTTCCTGTAGGCACTATCTATCTTATCCCTAGTGATATGGGCCTCTACATCCTTATATTTGTTCTCTAGCCATCCCTGCTTAGCCATTTTGCACTTCTTGTCGATCTCATTTTTGAGACATTTGTATTCCTTTTTGCCTGCTTCATGTACTGAATTTGTGTATTTTCTCCTTTCATCAATTAAATTCAATATCTATTCTGTTACCCAAGGATTTCTATTAGCCTTTGATACTCTGCCGCCTTCACTATTTCATCTCTCAAAGCTACCCATAACCAGTGCCAAATGTATTGCATATCAACATAAATCAATATGGCTGTCAAATGAAGAAAGATGACATTGAAATGTAAAACAAGAATAAATATATGATTATCCACTAGTTTACTTAGATTGGTGTACGATGGTACTCCTTATACTAAATATTTGCTACATAGTAAGTTAAAAGTGTTTGCTGAAAAACGACCATTAGTAATTATTAGAATTTTGCTCTTTTTTTCCTTGTGACAGATTTCCTCTCACTTTTCTCATAGTTTTTGAGTAAGTCCCTCCCAATGATATTTCAGAATGTAAACACTTTTCAGTAAAATTACTCGTCATTTACTTTCAGAAGGTCTGGTGAACAGAAAAGGTTAAAGATTAGTACAAAGTGATAAAACTATTTTAAGTTTACAAAAGTATCTAAAGAAAATTTGCTTCTGTCATGTATGCGAAACATCATTCACAAGAAATGTTGTACTGATGGTCAGCAAAACAACTAATTGGCAAATTGCATTCCATCTAACATTTTACTTACTCATATGCCAACTCTTTTAGCTCGTTGAGCAAAAATTTTCATTTGGGGTGTGTAAATCATTTCATATCGTGCAAGAATAGCTAGTGTTTTATATGACAATCATCACTTACTCACTTTTTAGCTTGCAAACTACTAAATGTACCATTCTTCCAACATTTGTCAACAGAAAACAGGGTCTCTATCCAATCCCTGTTCATCATTACCTCAAATATCATCATCATCATCACACTACTCATCACAAACTTTATCGTACATCATCATCAAAATATAGCATCAGTACCTTCAATGCAAAAAAAAGCCTAAAATCTCATAAAACTTCATTACATTTCCAGTACAATGCTTATTCTCTGCTTAGTCTTCTCAAATTGGCAGATAAGAAAAACTACATTGTTAGTTGCTTACTAAGAAAATCACTTCCATTCTTCACTCAAACCCAAGAACCTTGAATGATATCTACCACTGTTACATTACGTACTTCACGGACCTGTATACAATATTCAATATACTTCTTTACCCCATACCTACTTAGCAGAAAACAAAATTTCATTGTATGCCTATATCTACAGTATCACATTTTCCCACATAGTATTTACTCATCAATTTGCATTATTTGTGATTTGTAGTGCATTCCTTTGAATTTCCATGTATTTAGTGTTTTGACTTCAATTGCATTCTCATGTGCTATTCTTTTAATTCTGTAGGGTCCATTTCAGATCAGGAAGAATTTCTGACTAACAGACTTACCTTTACTTGATATAAGATGAGATTTGACAAAAAAGTTTGTCTTGCGTGGAATTTCTTGATTTGTGCCTTCATATTATGAGATTTGCCACATTTTTCAGCTGTATTTGCAACTTTTGTTAAGGCTAGTCATATGATATCTTTGTACCATAATTTTCTGATCTGAGGAAACTGTACAAATTCTTTGCTTTTGTCTGGGAGCTATTGGTTCTTGAGCACTTAGACTGGTGGCAAAGAAACTGAGTCATGAGGAAGCTCATTTAAGATATCTTGAAATAAAGTGATGTATATCTGTCCCAGTTTCCATGCTGATGGTGGCAACAGGTCTGCACAACTTGTTAGTTTCTTTCACTATATGTTCTGTTGGGCTTGAATGTGGAGAATATAATGAAATAAATATTGACTACATCTTGTATTGCTTTAATTTCTGTAGCCAAACATTGGATGGAAACTGAGGACCATTATCTGATATGACCTTGTCAGTATGTCCTACATGTCGTAAAAAGTTCTTAATGAAAGCTTTGGACACCGCTCTTGCTGTAGCCTTACCCAGAGGGTGAGTAATACAAATTTAGATGACAGCTCCACTGCAATGAAAACATCAGAAAAACCATTTCTGGGTCTAACTGATGTTCCTAGTAAATCTGTGGCTGCTAATTCTTTTAGCTTGGATGGTATGTTTGGAAACAGTGGGACACAATGTGACATGGTGGAATGTTTGGCTTTTTGACAGAGTTTACACTTTGCAAGTACATTTCATATTCTTTTTTCCATGTTGTTAAAATACACTGCTGGACATTAAAATTGCTACACCAAGAAGAAATGCAGATGATAAACGGGTATTCATTGGACAAATATATTATACTAGAACTGACATTTGATTACATTTTCACGCAATTTGGGTGCATAGATCCTGATAAATCAGTACCCAGAACAACCATCTCTGGCCGTAATAATGGCCTTGATATGCCTGGGCATTGAGTCAAACAGAGCTTGGATGGTGTGTACAGGTACAGCTGTCCATGCAACTTCAACACAATACCACAGTTCATCAAGAGTAGTCACTGGCGTATTGTGATGAGCCAGTTGGTCGGCCACCATTGACCAGACACTTTCAATTGGTGAGAGATCTGGAGAATGTGCTGGCCAGGGCAGCAGTTGAACATTTTCTGTATCCAGAAAGACCTGTACAGGACCTGCAACATGTGGTCGTGCATTATCCTGCTGAAATGTAGTGTTTCACAGGGATCGAATGAAGGGTAGAGCCACGGGTCGTAACACATCTGAAATGTAACATCCACTGTTCGAAGTGCTGTCAATGCGAATGAGAAGTGACCGAGAAGTGTAACCAATGGCACCCTATACCATCACGTCAGGTGATGCACCAGTATGGCGACGATGAATACACGCTTCCAATGTGCGTTCACTGAGATGTCGCCAAACACGGATGCGACCATCATGATGCTATAAACAGAACCTGGATTCATCCGAAAAAATGACGTTTCGCCATTCGTGCACCCAGGTTCGTCGTTGAGTACACCATAGCAGCTGCTCCTGTCTGTGATGCAGCATCAAGGGTAACTGCAGCCATGGTCTCTGAGCTGATAGTTCATGCTGCTGCAAACATCATCGAACTGTTCGTGCAGATGATTGTTGACTTGCAAACGTCCCCATCTGTTGACTCAGGGATCGAAACGTGGCTGCATGATCCATTACAGCCATGCGGATAAGATGCCTGTTATCTCAACTGCTAGTGATATGAGGCCATTGGGATCCAGCACGGTGTTCTGTATTACCCTTCTAACCTACCGATTCCATATTCTGCTAACAGTCATTGGATCTCGACCAACGCGAGGAGCAATGTCGTGATACGATAAAACACAATCGAGATATGCTACAATCCGACCTTTATCAAAGTCGGAAATGTGATGGTACCCATTTCTCCTCCTTATACGAGGCGTCACAACAACGTTTCACCAGGCAATGCCGGTCAACTGCTGTTTGTGTATAAGGAATCGGTTGGAAACTTTCCTCATGTCAGCATGTTGTAGGTGTCACCACCGGCACCAACCTTGTGTGAATGCTCTGAAAAGCTAATCATTTGCATATCACAGCATCTTGTTCCTGTCGGTTAAATTTCGTATCTGTAGCATGTCATCTTCGTGGTGTAGCAATTTTAATGGCCAGTGTGTAGCACATGGGCCATATTTTATTAAACACTTCTATGGTCCAAAACACATGTAGCTTAAGTGTGTGTACCATATCAACTTTTTGATAAATTCTGCTGAAATACATACCACCCAGAGTGCAACATTTATAATGCTACATTTAAAGAGAATTTCATTTCTGACCCAATAAAACCATCTGACAGTTGTATTTCTCCTGTCTTTCCATTTTTATTTAACATCACTACAAATGGAGTATTTATTTTGTTCTTCTGCTATATAAAGCAAGCTAAAATTTGTGTCCTGTAAAATATCTGTGTTGTTATCAGCTAAACCAATTGGGGTAAGGGATAAAGCATCAGCAATGACATTGTCTTTTTCTGTACTGTAACAGATTGTGAAATTATATTCCTGCAAGGCCAGTGCCCAAAGACACAACCTTTCATAGTTTAACTTAGAGAACATTAAAAACTATAAGACTTAATGGTCTGAATAAACTTTTGTACGCTTGTCAAGTAAATAGTACCTAAATTTTGTAAATGTCTAGACAATGACTAAGGCCTCTAATTCTGTGACTGAGTACTTTCCTTCAGATTTATTTAAAACTCTACTGGCAAATGCAGTACTCTTTTGGACAATGGTTCTGTTCTCAATATGCCCTTAGAAAAGATGGGCTCCGAGTCCAATTTGGAAGAATCTGTAGAGAAGCAGAAACATTTTGAGAGATCAAGATAAGCTAAAATAGGTGCGATGAACAGTGCCTCTTTCAGCGTATTGATCTCTAATTGTGCTTGATCATTAAGTGCCAAATGGTGGTTTTGCCTGTCAAAGAATGTAATATTGGTGTAATCAAAATTTTCAATTTCAAAAATCTAAAGTAAAAATTTACTACTTTTAAAAAGCTTCTGACTTGTAGTTTAGTAGTAGGTGGTGTGATTGCTCTGATTGCTTCTAGTTTTTCAGGGTCAGGTGCAATATGTTCTAATGAAATGATATGGCCTAAAAATTTTATACGTGTCTTACCAAAATACGATTTTTCTAAGCTGAATCTTTCAAAAATGTCCAACTTCCTAAGATTTTGTTATGTCTTGACCGAGTTGGTTCTGCTATCAAAATGTTATTGATGTAAGTGGTGATGAGACTCTTTAGATGATCTGCAAGAATAGTGTTTAGTCCACAAATAAATGCTGCTGATGAAATTTTTAAACCAAAAGGCAGTGTACAGATCTGTTGACATGTCCCAAAGCATAAAAAGGCTGTGTACTTCCTGCAATCAGGATGTAACTCTATTTGACAAAAACTGGACCATAAATCTATAGATGACAATACTTTTATGTCACTGAAATTTAGTAACAATTTGTCAAGAGTCTGGGGTTTGTCTGTTTCGAGAAGAATGATAGTATTGATCTGACATGATTCCAAGTCATACATAATTGAACCATCTCTTTTATCAACTACTTACAATTGACTGTTGTAGAAGCTGACAGCTGGCTCAATAACAATGGTTCAAATGGCTCTGAGCACTACGGGACTCAACTTCTGAGGTCATTAATCCCCTAGAACTTAGAACTAGTTAAACCTAACTAACCTAAGGACATCACACACATCCATGCCCGAGGCAGGATTCGAACCTGCGACCGTAGCGGTCTCGCGGTTCCAGGCTGCAGCGCCTAGAACCACAGGGTCACTTCGGCCGGCACTCAATAACACCATTTTCTAACAATGACTTATCTCAGCCTTCAATTTCTTTTGGTAATGAACCAGTTTTACATAAGGTCTTACACAGAATTTGTTGTGCTCTCTAACCTGCGACTGGTACTGAAATCCCTTGATCGGACCAGGTCTATGTGTAAATGCTACTGCATGTTCTTGTAAAATTTCACTAAGTTTTTCCCCATCATTTTCACCATAATTCTCTGCTTCCTGGATCCTTTGCTGGTTTAGTGTACATAAATTGATAACTGGATCATATATGTCATTGTTTGTACAATGATAAACCATATTACTATCAACACAATCTGGTGAGCACTGAAAAGAAACATTATACAGGAAACATTGGTGGTTGAGCTCTTCTTCTTGTGAACTTAACCAATTAAGCCATAACTTATATCTGGAACAATTAGTGTGTCGGCTCTTTCTTGTCCCCATGCTTTGCCGCGGTGCAATTGTTCACAATCATCTATTTAGAGGCACGAGGAACAATTCAAAGGGGGTGGGTGCAGCAGTGAGACATGGTGGAAGTTATGCTGCTTACCGAAAGAAGGCAGTGACCCTGTCAGTCGTTGTCGTGCCATGGTTGGTGGTGGGTTGTGTGAGCCCAGAGGTTGTTTTCTGCTGAGTTCAGAAGCAAGGATCATGAATGGACGATGTGGCATGAGATTTCATGCTAATAGCAGAACTGGGGCTTTGCTATGTCTGGAGGACAGTGTCCCATGCAGAGGCCTGAATACAACCATCTCATCCTGTTACTGTGCCAAGACTTCTGCCTGCTGCTACCACCTTTAGGTGTTAAATTTGGTGGGTAAGCTGTCTTCTCATCCAGGATCATTTTTGTATAATTAACTTTTGACTGCCCCTTTACAACTTTCGCATTGAGTTGTAGTACCTCAAATGTGCTGTCACATTTTTGTGGGGGAGTTCCTCACCAATTAGGTGCTGTTGTGCTTCCAAGTTCTAACTGTGCCAATTAATAATTTACTTTGACTAACTTATGAAAGCTGTGCAAATTGTTTGAACTATATAGAGCTTGCATCTAGGAAATTTTTCTGGTGTAATATCTGTTTATTTAAAGCCCAATGCCTGGTAAGTTCTATAAGCATGACTGTGGTGAAGTCTGCTATATTGCTCGACGTGTGTTGTATTGAATAGCAGCATGTGTAGTCTTAACTGTGAGTCAACCACATTACAGGTAAAGGTTGGTCTTGCCGTGTTTGATTACGCACTGGTTACCTCAGCTCAACTGTGCACACAAGCAGCTCAAATTATGCAATTCCATTGTAGTTGTAATTCTAAAGGTGTTATTTTATCTTAACCCTATAATGAACTGTTTTTTTTCCTCAATGCTAGAGTATTTCAGTAAGAATCCTACTTAAATCATTTGATGGTTAAAGTTGCAATGAAAATGTTTTACGTGCTTTAAAGTACTGCAATTTTCTTTAAGAAGTTGAAGCTTCTAGGCTGTTTGCTAGGCTGTATGTTAATATCTGATTTAACATTTTGCATGTGAAAGGTCAACTGGCTTCACAGTTGACTAAAAACATACCATGTTCTAATTGTTGTTTTGTGTGTTATAGAAGGAAATTGTTGTCTAAGCCAGCTGGGTTGCGAGATCACCACTTTGGTGCCACTTTAGCTGCAGTGTAAATGGCTTAGATCCTGGGACTTTGCCTTGCCATTAGTAAAACAGCTACACTGTACGCCAAAATTCCTGCTAGATTTGTTGTCGGTTGACGGGAGAGCAGAAATGGCAGTCGCAGGACCTAATCCATTTACGCTGAGGCTAAAGTGGTGACCCCGATGTGATTTGAACATGTGTGAATCACACTGTGACGTCGAGGAAATTACCTACTGGTGCATGTACGTGTCTGCCTGCTTTACTGCATTGGCACTGAAGACAACACTTCATCCACTCACTACAATCCTTCTTTGTTCCCAGTCACAAGGAGCGATCTAGAACCAGACAGAGTGTAGATCTCATAGCTGGGTGGCTCAGTCTGGGTAGGGATTCGAATGCTTGCTATCAGAAGTTCGTAGGCAGGTGTGGAAAGTGGCTTGGCCATGGACACATTGTAATACAGGTGCCCGCTGGTGCCAGGAAAGTCTGCGGGTTGTAGTTGCAATGAAGTTCATGCATCTTGTAACAGGTCTTGAAGCTCTTGGTCTGACCTCTGTACTTCTGCGAGAGCCAGGTAGTCCCAGTGTAGAAATGCTGCTGACATGAGGCAGTTCACCACAATACTGTCAATCCTGGAAATGTGGTGAACTCCATGGTGAATTGGGCAACATACAGCAATTGATTGTGTTGCCTCAGCGAACAGTTCAAATTATTTTGCCAAAAGGCGAATGTCGGCGGCTTGTGGTCTGTAAATATTATAAAGGTGCAAGCCTCAACGTGAGGACGAAAGTATTTGAGAGCCTCACACATCACCAGCAGTTCAGATTACTACATGCTCCATTTCTTTTGCAAGCTGGTCAGCTTTTTAGAGATGGAAGCTAGCAGCTGCTTGGCCTCAGTTGCACCCTGGCACCAGGGATGCCTACAGGTTTTATTACAATGAAGCCCGTGCATCATGTAACAGGTCTTGCAGCTCTTGGTCCGACCTCGTGGCGCAATGGTACCACGATCTGACTCCATATCAGAAGGTTGCGTGTTTCTTTCATTTTCCTTTTTTTTACGATAAACTAAGCAATGGCTTTAGTTTATATAGAACACATGTTCAAAGCACATCAGGGTCACTACTTTAGGGCTTAGAGGCAGACAATTTGAGTCAGAATTGTTCGCAAAACTGTTAGTACTTTTCAGCATGAACGATCTTCGGACAACCAGCTACCACCTGGCTAGCAATGGAATGGTGGAACGATGGCATTGCACCCTAAAAGCAGCCCTGATGTTCCATGCGACTGGGTGGACTGAGGCTTTAGCGATCATTCTACTCGGACTCGGAAACACATACAGCCCCTTCCGAGCTAGTGTATGGGGAAATGCTGAGACTACCCTGTGCTTTTGTAGAAGGAGCTCCAAGAAAAGAAGTGGATCCTTCTACGCTCATTGGGCGCCTCAGAGAGCACATCCAGAAGACACGCCCCCACAGCCATCCAGGCACAGCACCAGCTCGCTGTCCATGCACAAGGACCTCAGCTGGTGCTCTCACGTGATGCTATGTAGTGACGGCATCAAACTGGTTTCTGACCACCCTACACCGGTACACACCAGGTTGTCAGTAGAGGAGACCGCACACTGGACATTCTCCTGAATGGGAAACATACCACTGCCACTATCGGCCTACGTTTTCCATGAGCCCCCCACACCCCCTCCCCCAGCGGACACACAACTACTGCCCCACCCACCGCCTTTTCCAGCACTGACCCAAGCAGCAGAACTACCTGTTCACACGCACTGACTTCTCCTACAACACAATGCACCACGAGATTTGGCCGTCATGTGCACTTCCCGGCACGTTTCTCGAATCGACTCGTGAATCCCAACCTATGGACCAACTTTTTATTGATTATCTAGGTTCATTTCCCTAGACCAAGTGGGGAAATTTTTTTGTCTCAATTGTTGTAGATGCTTTCATCAAGTTCGTTTGGTTAATTCATAGCAGTGGCGTTATGTCTGCATAAGTATTCAGCATCCTTAGAACGTATTCGCCAGTTTTTGGCTCCCTAAAAGCACGGTGAGCAATAATGCACCTGCATTTAAGTCCAAACAGTTTAGGCAGTTCTGCTTCGATCGCAGGGTAATGCATGTTTCTACAACCCCTTATTATCTGCAATCATCTTTCGTGGAAACTGGAACCTGGAATATGCCCTCGTCGCTTACCATTCAGTGTTACAGAAGCAATGTTTGTCCCTGAATTGGCAGTCCTTTGCCTTTAATACCGCCCAACACGAAGCTCATAAGAAAACTCCCACCAAATTAATGTTCTTCTGCTCATTGAAGTCTCCACAGGCGAATTTATGGTCGTTGAATGATTTTTTGCAAAGCAGATAAAGAGAAAGTGGGAGGCAGCTAGGAGCAACATCAAGCTGGTACATCATCGGAGGAAGCCCGATACAACAAGGGTAGGTGGGCCGCATCCATCAAGATAGACAGCGAAGTGTTCTTAAGGAAATTTTTGGCGCAAAGTCAAGGCAGTCAAGGCATCACAGAAAAATTGTTACCACATTTTGTAAGATCTTATGTGGTGGTTAACAGACTTTCTCCTGTGAACCTCCTGCTGAGGGGCAACAAGACAGGATGAAGAACTTGTGGACCTGAACCAGTTGAAGATGGATCAGGTACACCATGATCCTAAGGCGTTAAGCTAAGGAGATTCCGGGCATCAACACCCCAGTTCCCCTTTAGGGGGGAGGAGGATGAGAAGTAACGTATCTCTGGAACAATTAGTGTGTCAGCTGTTTCTCATGCCCATGCTTTGTTGTGGAGCGATTGTTCACGATCACCTATTTGATGATGATGAGGTCCCATATTCCGAGGAGCGTAGGGGACGATGCGGGAGGCCCGCACCGCCGTACTAGGCAAGGTCCTAGCGGAGGTGGTTCGCCATTGCCTTCCTCCAACCGTAATGAGGATGAATGATGGTGATGAAGACGGCACAACACCCAGTCATCTCGAGGCAGGGACGCACCGCCGTACTAGGCAAGGTCCTAGCGGAGGTGGTTCGCCATTGCCTTCCTCCGACCGTAATGAGGATGAATGATGATGATGAAGACGACACAACACCCAGTCATCTCGAGGCAGGGATAATCCCTGTCCCACCGGGAATCGAACCCGGGATCCCGTGGGCAGGAAGCGAGAATGCTACTGCAATACCACGAGCTGCGGACTCACCTATTTAGGTGCATGCTAAACAATTCAGAGGGAGTGGGGTGCAGCAGTGAGATGCGGTGATAGTTATTCTGGTTACCCAGAGAGGGCAGTGATGCTGTCTGTTGTCATCATGACAGTACTGGTCATGCTATGGTCGGTGGTGGTGCATGCAAGCCCAGAGTTTGTTTCACTCTAGTACGGAAGCAAAGCTTGTGAGTAAACGATGTGGCATGAGAGTTCACTCTAATAGCGGAACTGGGACTTCGCTACATCTGGAGCACATTGTAGCCAAGCAGAGGCGTGAATACAACTGTCTGCATCCTATTGCCATGCCAAGACTTCTACCTGCCACTGCCACCATCAGCTGTGTTAACTCTGGCGGGTAAGCTGTTTCCCCATCCAAGATCATTCTTGTACAATTAACTGTTGGGTGGCCTTTACAACTTTCCTGTTGAGCTCAAGTACCTCAAATGTGCTGTTGCATTTGTGTGGGAAACTTCCCCGCCCTGTAGGTGCTGTTGTGCTTACCTGTGTCTATTACGTAACTTACTTCTTCCAACTTAAGAAAGCTGGGCAAATTGTTCGAACTAGATAGATCTTGCATCCAGGAAATTTTTCTGGAGTAATATCTGTTTATTTAAAGCCCAATGCCTTGCAAGTTCTATGAGCACGACTGCAGTGAAGTCTGTTAAGTCGTTTGGCATATGTTGTATTGAATAGCAGCACGTCTTAATTATGAGTCAACCACATTACTGGTAAAGGCTACTCTTGCTGTATTTGATTACATACTGGTTATCTCTGCTCAACTGTGTGTGCAAGCAGGTCAAATTGTAAAATTCCATTTTAGTTGCAATTCAAAAGCTGTAATTTTATCTTAACTCTATAATGAAAGCTGCTTTCACTGCTTTGCGCATTGCTAGAGTGTTTCAGTAAGCTTCCTACTTAAATTTTTTAATGGGTAAAGTTTCAATTAAAAAGTTTTACGTGCTTTAAAGTATTACAATTTGCTTTAGAAGTTCAGGCTTATAGGCTGTTTGCTAGGCTTTATGTTAATATCTGGTCAGTTGGTTTCACAGTTGTCTAAACACATGCCTTGTTCTAATTATTTGCTTGGTGTGTTATAGAAGGAAATTATTGTTTGCTAAGCCAGCTGGGCTGCTCCGCACGAGTTGCAGCTAACGAGTTGCAACTAACTGGGTCACTAACCGAAGAGGGCTGCTATGTTTGAGCAGTACTGTAATTGATGCATATATATTATTATTATTATGTGCGATTGGACCCATACAGATCACGCAAAGCTTTTCCGATTCAATTTTTTAATTCTCCAAACTTCTCTCATTCTTTCCCCATGAATTCTCTTTCTTTCCTCTGTCCATTTTGTCCCCTGTCTCTTGCAAACTTCATTCTCGGGTTGTACTTTCCAACTATTGATTTTTCGCCTGTATACATTTCTGTTTATAACTTCTGAAGAATTTATTTGTGCATTTGCTAGATCTGTTTTGGTTTCTTGTATCCAGGGTATGGTTTTCAATTTTTCAATGTATATTAAAATTTTGTGGGAGAGTCTGGGTGTTGGGAGTCTGTGGATATGACTGTAAAATTTTAGTCTTCTTTTCCGGATGTCTGCGGCGAGGTTAGATAATTTTTCTGTAGTTTTCCGAGACTGTAACCTGTATCCACCTTCCGTTCTTTTTGGGCCAAGAATCTTTCTGATAATTTTGCGTTCCTCTTTCAGGATGCCTTCCAGGTCGCCTTTTCTATGGAGTGTGAGTGTTTTGCTGGCATATAATGCTTCGGGCTTGATTACTGTATTGTAGTGTCGTATTTTTGAGTGAATGGAGAGACACTTTTTATTGTAGATGTTG
The DNA here is from genome assembly GCF_021461395.2 of Schistocerca americana. NCBI lineage: Eukaryota > Metazoa > Arthropoda > Insecta > Orthoptera > Acrididae > Schistocerca > Schistocerca americana. Next base: position 274,748,139 of record NC_060126.1, on the reverse strand, counting down.
TGGGTTTTCCAGTACGCTCTTTTCAGTTTTTGCAGTCGAACTTTTTGTGCAGTTTTCTCTCCCCCTGTGGGTTCTAGGACCTCGCCTAAGTATTTAAAGAATGGAACTCTCTCAATTTTTCCATATTTTGTAGTCAGTTTTTGAGTTTCAAATTTTGAGCAGATGAATTTGGTTTTTTGGAAGGAAATTTGTAGCCCAACTTTTTCGGCGCATTCTTTGAGAATGTCTATCTGTTTAATTGCTGTGGTCTCGTTTTCTGCTAGAATGGCCACGTCATCTGCAAATGCCAAGCATGAAATTTTAATATTTAATTGCTGTGGTCTCGTTTTCTGCTAGAATGGCCACGTCATCTGCAAATGCCAAGCATGAAATTTTAATACCATCTTTAGATCTTCCTAGTTGTATAGGCTTCCAGTAATTTTGATTCTTCAGTTCTTTTTCCCATTCTCGGATGACTTTGTCTAAGACAAGGTTGAAGACAAGCCGTCACCTTGTCTGACGCCGGTTTTGATCAGGAAGGGCTCTGATATTTCACCCAGGAATTTTATCTTAGAAGTTGTGTTTGTGAGCGTTTCTTTGATAAGGTTTAGGGTTTTCGGATCGAGTCCTAGCTCCTCAAGGATAATAAAGAGAGATTGCCTATCGACTGAATCATAAGCCTTTGCGAAATCAACAAAGGAACAAATGATCGGGCTGTTTCTGACTGCTTTGTATTTTAGTGTTGTCTTCAAATTGAAAATTTGTTCTGCACAGGATCGGTGAGGGCGAAAGCCAGCTTGGTATTCACCAATACTGTGTTCGAGTTGTTCTTGTGTTCGTTGAAGAAGACAAGCTGAGAGGATTTTATAAGTGACTTGGAGAAGGGGGATTCCTCGATAGTTGTTTATATCTGCCATGTCTCCCTTTTTATGCAGTGGATGAATTAGGGCGCATTTCCAATCTTCTGGTAGTTTTTCTGTCTGCCAAATGTCTGTGATGATTTGAGTGAGTTCTTTGAGGGAATTTGGTCCAAGATTTTTAAGTAGTTCTGCAGTGATATTATCTTCTCCGGATGCCTTGTTGTTTTTCAGTCTATGAATATGTCTTTGGATCTCCTCTAGTGTAGGTGGTGGGGATTCTGGATTTGTGTAGATAGCAGTTTCTTGAGGGAATCTTGAAGAAGGTTCAGGGCAATTGAGGAGTCCGGAAAAGTATCTTGCCAGCTCCTCACCATTTTCCCGATTTGTGAGCGCTAGTTTTCCATCTTGTAGTGGTTAATAAAAAAAATGGGAGAAGAGAGACCGTGAAAAAGGGAAAGAATGAAAAGCAAATCGGACTTTGTATTACAGAAAAGCTATCGGACTTCGTTATTCGGAAAAGCTATTGTTGGGGTGGTCCTTGTGGCGTTTTTGAGCAAAAGTTAAACCAATTTTCACTACAAAAGTTATTGAAAAGAAACAGAGAATAACAGAATGTAACGGACAGGGGGAAGTGGCGTAGACGAGAGATCATCCTTTACCAGATTAACTTATCTTCTTTAGGGCGGCGTCCACGTCTTCAAAAATCTCATTCATTTCAGCGTGAAAAAATCTGCTCCGAAATCTTGCAATAGTCCAGGGATCACTAATTTATACCAATTAAAATCATCTTGATACTGTATGCAATTTAATTCACTTTGCTACTTCCATCCAACGAATTTCTTAATAACTTCCACAATATCTACACATTACAATCAGATCAAGATTAGCCATTAAGTTTTTACGTCAGCATCCGATCACGCCTGCCTTAAGCTACGGCTATCAAGAGACAATTGAAACGGAATAAAAAAACAAAAAAAGTTAACAATTTTGGTAGTTTCTCTGCCGTCGAGCGCTCATACCGCTGCGACGGGATATTTTTTATCTGAGGGAACGAGTGTAGCGCGGCGAAACTCAAAGCCCCGCTACATCGCCCCCTCGACTGTCACGCTAAAACATTTAGCGTGGCAGGCTAGCAAACAATAGAATAGATATACCTAAATGTCTATTATACATATTTTCCCAGGAAACGCCACGTGCATACTTAGTGGATTATCTTTGTCAATACTTGGTTTCTAAATCTATATACTACATACACTTGTTACAGTTTTGATCCTTTTTAAACAATTAATATATATATGTTTACATAGTGTGTGTTTGAGCAAGCTGCTCACCAGCGCAGTTAATGTTGTGCGCTCCCAGCGTTGGTTTCCCAATTCATCTCTGGCAGCACGTAGTCTTTGTGCATGCGCAGTAGCATCACTGAATTTCGCGTGCGGCAGTTTCAAAATCGCTGTGTTATGACAGTCTTCAACAGTATTCACTCTCACATAGTGTTCATTACAAGTTGTTATTCCAGCATAAATGGCGTGTTAAGTTCGGTGACACCATAAGATTGAGCGTGTGCGTGATCTGAAGCAACGTCCATGTCTTCTGTTACGACACAACACTCCAGGTCCTTGTGCGTTTTCATGACTATTGTTCCCGGGGCATATATGGTCGATGTAGTTTTTAGCCTCCACATCGCCTACGACAGGTGCTGAGTTTATTGTCTCCAAGCATCTGAAGGCCGGCCAGGAACAACGGCGTCGATGTTCGCAAAGGTAGGTGTTTCACCACATTGTTTACACTTGCCAACAAACGTTCATTTGCAGTGTGAAAATCCTCATTATCGTCAAAGTAAACTGCAGTTTATATCGATTTATAAACAGTTATTTGGTTTATGCGCCATAAGTTTCACAAACAACACAAAATTCGTCGTTTATAACGTTCACTGTTTAACACAGTTTGTATCACTTTTTGCCACATTTACATTTTAACAGTTCACTTTGTCCAAGCATGTTTACATCGTTAATTATGAAAGCTTACATTTCGTGGTCATGTTTCAAAATGTTGACAATATGCAAAGTTTTAACACATATACAAATACATATAAATTTACAAGAATATACACGTGAAATATTTACGCTAAAAAAAATTATACTAAGTCCCATTGGCTTTCTTTTATTGGGGTTTATGGTCATTTTGATTTTCTTTATTAAGGTTTTGACGTGCCAAGGGATATAAGACTTAATGTTTAAAAGCACGGGCTTTCCTTTATTTATTATTTATTTCTTTTCTTTGATTCAATATCTTGGCTGGCTAGTGGTTGACCAGGCTTGTAATGCCATCAATATTCAGTTTTCTTCATGTCTTTTTATTCATACCTGAAAGTTTACTGTCACACAATATATTCTTACATTCCATAAACAAACAATACCCAGCTGCAGGAGGTGGTAGGATAATGGAGAAAGAAAGAAAGATAGAATGGAAGAAACTATTCACTACCTAAAAACTACCTAATCCTACAGCTAATACATTAAAAAGAGTACACAATACGTTTTAATGTTTGCATCACCTTCAAGGGGTGTGTGAAAGGGGGTGCTTACAATTTGCCAAATCATGGGTAAATGTAAGTGTCCTTACGTCAAGTCTGTGTAGTGTAACATCATGACAGATTCTCTGTTTGTGTTCTGACTGTTCATATGACTTAGTGTATTATACCTTAACAAATCCTTGCATGAGTGAATCGCATGTCTGCTCAGTACATCCTCAATATCTCCACTTCTTGTGGATACCGTCTATACAAATGGAAAATGTATCTCAGAGATTGTCTCTCTCATAATGTGTATTATATGATAACATATCAAATTTCCTCTCAAGAGTTCAACCATGAACTTTCTTCTACTTTTTGGAAGGTTAAACATTATGTATGTTGTGTGTATATACATCATGTCTATCTATAAATCATAAATAAAGAACATATTATTATAATTGACAGTAAAATGTCTCTTTCTCACTGTCCGTTGCTCGACGTCGGCTGCACGGACGGTCACTGCTCCTTTGCACTTACCTTGCATAGCCTGAAAAGTCAAATGTTGTCTTAACGTAGGTGTAATTTTGTCATCTGTTCGCTTAAGTGGAGGTGTTGTACGAGTCGCAAAACAGCCTTAATAACTCTCCCATCTTTTGCTTCCTCAGGGTTTTCTGTCATATGTAATTATAATAAAGGCTAATATGGCACTAAGTTTCACTTTCGTATTTTTTTTTTTTAACAAATGCATTCACATGAGGGCTGTGTAAAAACTATGTTTCAACTTAAGTTCCTTAAAATATCATTCTCCTGTCTGAACACGAACTATAAATGTTTTCTTCCACACAATGGCTTAACAAAACTTAACAAAAGGCTACCAAGTTACACTTCTGAAAAAAATTAAAGCTAATGTGTTTCCAAGTTACATTCTTATTACACTTCTTTCCACAGCTGTAATCATCGTTATGTTCACTCTGCTTTTCTTGCATTCATTCCTTTTCAAGGGCACTGAAAATAGATTCACATTTAACGTCTTGTACTCACGTGTTCTAACTCATCACAAATGTTTTCTTTCAAACTGAAATTCTTATGTATACATTAAACATATTCCTCATCAAACATTAATATATCACATACGTGGGGCCATTTGGCACTTCCATTCTCATAAAACTCCAATAATATTTTCCTCAAATAATCTCTTGTCTCCAACCACTTCACAGTAACTTACCTTCTTATATTAACTTAAATATTAACTCATTCATACTGATCATTCATTCTTACATCCTCATTCATTCTGCTACATACCTATGTCATTACTGATGTCAATAGCTATTATTTCCTCTCATTATAGTGCCTTGAAATAACTAACTAGTTGTTGATTCACCTTATAATTTACAATTAACAACCAATGTAACCTGCATAGACCTCATTCCTATATGAATATCTTTTCTCATTCAGCAAGTGTACTCACCTGGGTTTACCTTCTCTTCATAATTATGTGTGCAAGTGTAACTGCAGTATATAATTTCCATAAATGAATGTTTGTGTTCTTAGGCTGTATAACTTAATGTTCGTGTATTCAATACAAATATTTATGATCTCGTTTTCACAGCAACTTGCTCATGTTCAACTTAGTTATCATTATATTACGTTGTTTTAGTGCACAAAGGGTTTCAAATGTCTGTGGGGATGCAGCCCCCTCGGCTTGTGAGATAACGGGTATTCTAGGGAGTAACAACCTGGGTGAGGTATGCTTGCTATTCTGAAAGGACCTGAATATAATAGCTGCCATTTTCTGTTCAATTGTTTTAATTTTGTAGACTTGGGATGTGAACGCAACAGAATAAGGTCATCAACCTGATAGATTTGTGTATTTGTAACACGTTTGTCATACTTCTCTTTCCTGTTCTTGGCTTTATTGCACAACGTAGTGTATGCCTGTCTTACTTTCTCTTCCAAAGGTATGTGTGTTGTGGATGGGGTTAGCTTTGGAATGGGCATAGCCCACTTGTTCTGTTCAGGTTTGTTTAATAATAATTCCTGTGGTGGGTATCCTGTTGAGGCATGAGGCAAGTTGTTTACTATCTGCTCAAAGGGTGCTAAAAATTCGATCCACTTGGTGTGTTTGCGAGGTGAATGTATTCTCATGAATTGACCAAATTCTCTAAAAATCCTTTCTACGGGGTTCCCTTCTGGGTGAAATGCTGATGTAAGAATATGTTTGATGTTATGTGTAGCAACAAAAGATTTCCATTTTCTTCCCGTAAAATAGGGTGCGTTATCCGTAATAATGCTGTGGGGCTTTCCAAACCTTGTAAAGTAACTGTTAGTCAAACGTCTAGCAATAGCAGATGCGTTGACAGTGCGGATAGCATACAATTTTAAGTATTTTGAGAAGACATCAAGTACAGCAACGATGTATTTCACACCTCCACGAGCCCTGGGATAAGGTCCTGCGATATCCAACGATACTAACTCCAAAGGTCGGGTTGGTATAATAGGATGTAATTCATTCAAAGATGATCGGTTGGAAAATTTTGCTTTTTGGCAGATGATACATTTACGAACAATTTGCAACACTCTCCGACGCAGATTGGGAAAATAACAGTACTGTACTATTTTATCAGTGCATTTGGTGACTCCGTAGTGTCCCCAAGTTTTGTGTGTGAACAGAATAAAATCATCAACATGCGCGTCGGGTAGACAGACACACCAATGGTGCGAGTCTGGGGTACGCCTATGAAAAAGTACATTTTTGTGTATTGTGTAATATTTTTGTAAATGTGAAGAAGGATCTGTACGTAATTTCTTTTTGATATTTGACCACCTGGGGTCGCTGTCCTGAAGTGAAGCAAAGTTCTTGCACATATTGTGGTAGTATGGAGCGTATGTACCATCATACATAAGTAAGATGTTAAAGTCTGATATTTGCTCGGAAAGTTCCGAAAAATCCTGTATGCCTTGGGGCAAACGGGACAGGGCATCGGCTACTACGTTTGATTCACCTTTAATGTAAACAATTTCGAAGCTGTATTCTTGCAGTGAAAGGCACCACCGGGTGAGCCGTGAATGAAGCAATTTGCATGATAGCAAGCAAGAAAGGGCTTGGTGGTCTGTGTATATGCGAGTATGTTTACCCCAAAGAAAGTAGCGAAACTTACGGAATGCCCAAATAATGGCAAGAGCCTCCCGTTCCGTCACCGAGTACGACCTCTCGCACTCAGTGAGCGTGCGGCTCGCAAAACTTATCGGTTTGATGACAGATAGTCTTGATTCGGATTGAATTTGAAATAGAAAAGCTCCAAGGCCGTATGATGACGAATCCGTGGATAGGCAAAAATCTGACGTCATGTCAGGGTGGCAGAGGAGGGGTGCGTTCACCAATGCATCTTTAATAGCCTGAAAATCAGCTTGGCAAAACTCTGTCCATCTCCAAATTGCGTTCTTTTTCAGTAAAGTTAGCAGATGAGAGCTGTTCAGAAGCTGTTTTGAAACAAACTTCCTAAAGAAAGAAGATAAACCTAAGAATGCTTTCAACAGTTTACGGTTTTGTGGAGGAGGGAAATTACGAATAGCATCAATCTTCTTAGAATCGGGACGAACGCCTTCCGGCGAGACAATATGGCCCAAAAACTTGATTTCACGCCTTCCTACTTTGGACTTCGAAAGATTTCTGTGACTCCAGCTTGTGAAAATTTAAATAAAATTTGCTGTAACAGATCAATATGTTCCTCCCACGTATTTGTTGCCACGACGATGTCATTGACGTACGCCGTGACGCGTGACAACAAACACGGGCCGAGAACGGCGTCAAGCGCCTCGATGAACACGCCCGCGCTTACGCGCAAGCCAAAAGGCAACACACAAAACTGATAACTGCGTCCTTCACAAAGGAAAGCAGTGTATTTACGACTGTCATTGTGAAGGGACACCTGCCAGTACGATGAGCGGAGGTCAATATTAGTTACGTATTGTACATTATAAAATTTTAGCAACTGTTCATCCAAGTTGACGGGTCTTGTGTTAACGGGTATAATAATTTTGTTGATTTCACGTGCGTCTAGCACCAATCTGACATTTCCATCTTGCTTGCCTACCGCCAGGATAGGACTGCAATAAGGGGAATGTGATTTTTCTATAACACCCCAGATCAACATACGCTCGATTTCACGTAAAACTGCAGGTTTCTTCGCCCATGGAATATTATAATGTGTCCTACAAAAAGTCTTATGTGGCTTAACATCCATTTTGTAGCTATAACCTCTGATTACACCAGGCCTCTCACTGAAAACTTGTGCATAATCACATAATAATTTGTACAATTCTTCTTGCTGTGGTTTCGTTAAGTAGTCAGATTCGACACATTTCTGATACAATAAATCCTGCTCAATTTCCTGATAGTCTGAATCTTCAGGTGTTAAATTACATACACTAACTATGGTAGGATATACCAATTGAAATTGACTTAGTTCGTAATGTTTTTGTCGTGGTTCAATCGTCTTGTTAAGTTCAACATTAATTAGTTGTTCTCCTACGGATAATTGACATATGCCATTACTTAAATCTATGATTGCTTTGTGTTCATTCAAAAAATCTATCCCTAGGATGCAGTGTACGATAAGCTTGTCTACAATCAGAAAATTACACTTGAACTGTGTATTGGAAAATGTGAAGTTAACAAGGGCTTGCATGCGTATGTTCTTAGATTTAGTACCTGTGGCACTAACCACATGACAATTCTGTACAGGTAATGTAGGTACGTTTATAATTTCTTTCAATTCATTATAGAATGCGGTTGACATCACACTTGCAGCAGCACCAGTATCGAATAAAATTTGTACATCATAATCGTTAAACTTAACCCATGCCGTAGCTTGTATGAATTCTTCTACACAACTGCCTGATTTAATGTTTATTTCGTTGGTTAATTCCTGTTCTGCTGTCATTTTGTCATCGTACCTGAGGAAACAAACCGTCTGAGCCGTTGCGCTCTTACAACACCCCACGACCGTAGCAAGAGCGCTTAGCTCGGTCGTCGACTGTTTTCCGTCGTCTGCTGTGTTTGGCCGGGTTCATTGACCAGCTCCACTATGTTTACATTCCGGCCGGTTGGCGCCCACGCGTCAGCTGATGGCGCGCTGCAATTGTTATTGCTACTTCGTGGCGGGGAGTGCATAACTGTACCGGGGAACGGCGGCGGTTTCCGTGGAGGGTTATGATTTGTCATGCGTGAATTTTGTGTGTTCCACATATTCTGTCGGTGATTGTTGGGATTGGTATTGTTTTGGTGGTAATTATGTCTGTTATATGTCATGTTCCTGTCAAAGTAGCCCGGGTTGTACCGGTTATTCTCACGTCTCCTATTGTTGTTGTTGTACTGTCTGTAATTTTCATTTTGCTTGTAGTTACCATTTTGATATGGGTGATAATTATTGTTATTATTATTATTCCACGAATTTCTGCGGTTGTTCCTACCGTCATACACGTTTCCATTTGAGTATGTTTCGCGCGCAGGCATCGTATTGTGTCGCGGCGCGGACGGATGGTTCCACCAACCACCGTCACTACGGTTCCTTTGGGGTGGGTGCTGATTTTGGTTACTAATATGAGTAAAATTTGAATGGCGTGAATCGCCTCTGTAAACTACGTCCATTTGATCTAAGAAGTTTAAGAAAGTCTTAACGTCATTCTCCGGTACTCCTATTAATCTGTCTCGGTATGGAAAGGGTAAGTGGCTCTTTAAAGTGTCAATTATCGCTGGCAAGTCGGCTGGTTTGGACCAGTACAGTGTCTTGTCTAGGTACCTCTCAAAGTATTGTCTTAATGTCTCTTTTTTAGGGTCATAGGTCTCGGGGTTGCACACTTCTCTCCTTAGACTCTGTTGCTCATTCTCGGACCAGAATTCGTCCAAGAAGGCTTGTTCGAACTGTTCAAACGTAAGGCACCGCCGCTTCATAGCGGCACCCCACTTAGCTGCTCGTCCTCTCATGAGATTGGTGACGTATCTGATTTTATCGACTTCTGACCAACTACGTGGAAAAACACCGTCAAATGATCTAATAAACACAATAGGGTGGACTTTGTGCTTGTCCTCACTGGAAAATGTCTGGAAATACCCATGTCTTACAAACGTGTCATCGGCCATGCCGGTAACGTAATATTGCTCGTTCGGTGGAAAAGAAAGCGGCACATTGTAATTTTGATTTGAAATAGGTGATTCCACAATAGGTGGTGTTCTGTCTGTGTCATTAGCCATGGTTTTAGCTGTTTTGTCGTTTCCTGACGATGCGTTTACACCTATCGCCAAACACGGCACAACATTGTCTCGTAATTTTGTCACTTCGTCTTCTATGTGTTTTGTCTCGTCTTTAACATGTGTCTTTGTTTTTGAAAGTATGTCCTGTGTAATTGTTTCAAGTTTTTTGTCCAGATAGTCGTCACACAATTTACATTCATGTACAATTCTTTCGGCCATGTTGGTGTCGTTGTTTAGTGACGCGAGGTCCGCTCGATCTTCTAACTTTTCTATCTTTTCTTTGAGGTGGGTCTGTTCAAGAACTACCATTGTAAGTTGTTGGGTAATATTTCCCACTTCTTCAGTCAGCTTTTCTTGGGTGGAGCTAGCTGAAGTGTGGGCCTGAGCTAACTCTTCCACACGGGTGTTCACTTCCTGCTGCACATTAACTATTTGAGTTAACTGATTCTCACATCGGGTGATATTGTTTTTTGTTTCGTGTGTGAATGTAACCAAAGTTTCTTCCTGTTTAGTGACTCGGTCGGACAATGTCTCAAATCGCTGGCTGAGCTGTTGAGTGGTGTTATTTAATTCTGTCATCTGTTTTGTCGTCCGTTCAAAATTTTCGGTCATAGTATGGTTTAATATGTCAATTTTCTGACTAACGTCTCGTTTCATGTCTGCAAATAACTCTAATAGTCGGTCCAGTTTGTCAGTTTCCTGTGTCCGATTTGTGTCACATTGCTGAATTTGTCTCATATTCGGTTCTGACATTGATGTTAACAATGGTGCTGACGGTCTAGCCTCGCGTCCATTCCACATTTCGTCATTTAAAGTCGCCATCTGTGTATTATCACAAATGTTGCAAGTTTGAGGCAAAATCATTGCATTGATCTGTGAACTCGTCCATGGAGGGAAACGCGGACTTTCTTGTTGGTTGAAAGATGAATCTACTTCACTTAACTCATCTGCCGAAACTACCTCTACCTTACCACGTTCCATTGTAATAGGATGTATAATAGTAAGTCAAAAAGGGAATAATATAAGTCTGATTAATAAAGATTTGACTCAAATTTAGGTTGAAACATTTTCTCGTCAATGTAAATGATTGCTCTATTGCAAACAATGGTTGAGAAAGATGCAGCAGGGCGGACAAAATTTTTCGTAACAAATGACTGTTTGGCGGTCAGATTCACGATCTTCATATGCTACAACAATACTATAATTAAGACAAACTACAATAGAGATAGATAATTTTGTAAAAATCTAGAAGAAAACTACAGGATGTGTGGAAAAGGAAAAATGGATTCTGCAGTTGGCTATTGAATGTTTGAATGAAACATAACTGTGTGACTCACCATTAAATTTTCTGTCCTGCAATGGCTGGTCAATCACTTCTGCGTAAATCGTATTCGTCAAAATATGGATTTTCTTAATACATCTCCATCGGATAATCACCAAAAGGTCTCAAAATAACAGTTTTGCATCAATATATGCCATGAAAAGAAAAACAGATTGAATTAGTTACAAAAATTCTTTACAATATTGTGCTATCATTTGCTTAGGTACAATAAAGTTGGTGTTTTCGTTACCCTTTAAACTTCAGGATTTTATTCTCTGTTGGGAAAAATACAAATTAAAGTTTAAAATTTGCTCAAAAACGACACATCCGAAAATTGCGTCCAGTCGCGGGAGCCAGTTGTAGTGGTTAATAAAAAAATGGGAGAAGAGAGACCGTGAAAAAGGGAAAGAATGAAAAGCAAATCGGACTTTGTATTACAGAAAAGCTATCGGACTTCGTTATTCGGAAAAGCTATTGTTGGGGTGGTCCTTGTGGCGTTTTTGAGCAAAAGTTAAACCAATTTTCACTACAAAAGTTATTGAAAAGAAACAGAGAATAACAGAATGTAACGGACAGGGGGAAGTGGCGTAGACGAGAGATCATCCTTTACCAGATTAACTTATCTTCTTTAGGGCGGCGTCCACGTCTTCAAAAATCTCATTCATTTCAGCGTGAAAAAATCTGCTCCGAAATCTTGCAATAGTCCAGGGATCACTAATTTATACCAATTAAAATCATCTTGATACTGTATGCAATTTAATTCACTTTGCTACTTCCATCCAACGAATTTCTTAATAACTTCCACAATATCTACACATTACAATCAGATCAAGATTAGCCATTAAGTTTTTACGTCAGCATCCGATCACGCCTGCCTTAAGCTACGGCTATCAAGAGACAATTGAAACGGAATAAAAAAACAAAAAAAGTTAACAATTTTGGTAGTTTCTCTGCCGTCGAGCGCTCATACCGCTGCGACGGGATATTTTTTATCTGAGGGAACGAGTGTAGCGCGGCGAAATTCAAAGCCCCGCTACAATCTGGTTTTCTGAAACATAGATTTCGTGAGCCGTATCCATTGATTCTCCCAGCAAAGGTCTTATAGAAGTCTCGTACATTATAGTTACGGAAATTTTCTTCAATAGACTCACACTGTTCCTTGAGGTACTTCCTCTTGACTTGTCTGATTGTTTTTGCCACTTGTCTTCTGGTGTTGTGGAAGTGATCTAGATTTTCTGGGGATTTTTTACTGTTATACTTCAGAAAGGCTTTCTTTCTTTCTTCCAGCGCTTTTTCACATCCAGAGTCCCACCAGGGGTGTTTTGTGTTCTTTTTCAATGGGATCAGTTCTTTTGCCTTCTTTGTAATTTTTGTTCGAAATTTTTCCCAAGAGTCAGCTGGTTCCTTTTCCCACTCCTCCTTCAGATTGGTTTCTTTGATTGTTCGTGTGTCAAATTTCATCATGTGTGTTTTCTTCGGATAGAATTTTTTTGGGGTGAATTTCACTTCAATGCGTGTTAAGTAGTGGTCTGAGTCAATGTTCGCCCCTCTGCGGACTTGGACATCATGGATCTCTTTCTGTACGAAATAGGAGATGGCAATGTGGTCAATCTGATATTCGCCGATCTCTTGTATGGGGGACCTCTAGGTCTTTTGTTTTCTAGGTTTTTTCTCAAAGATGTAGACATTATTTTTAGATTATTTTGTTGGCATAGTTCAATAAATCTCAGTCCGTTTCTGTTGGTGAATCTGTGTGCTGGATATTTTCCTACAGTTTTTTGGTGTTCTTTCTCTCTGCCAATTTGTGCATTGAAATCTCCCATTAAGATTTTGATATCATCCCGGGGAATTTTGGCCATGACATCTTCAAGTTTAGTCCAGAATTTTTCAGTTTGTAGTTGGCGTTTTTTGTTATCTATGTTTGTGGGTGCATGAACATTTATCAATGTGTATTTCTTGTTGGCGCACTGGATACGCATGGTCATGAGGCGATTGTTTATGGAAGAGACCTCTCTAATTGAGCCTAATATATTTCTGTGCACCGCAAATGCCATGCCCAGGAGTGGCGTACCATTGGCAATTCGTTTGTAGGTCTTGCTCTTGAAGATGCGATAGTTTCCATAGTCTATTGTATTTTCATCCGTGAATCTAGTTTCTTGTAACGCTAAGATCTTAATTCTTTATTGGTCTAGCTCTGTTACTAAGTTGTGTAATTTTCCAGGTTGAATTAGGGTCTGAATGTTAAAGGTACCAATGTACATGGGAACCTTGGGATGAAGTTTGCTTGAGAACTCTGATCGTGATGGCCCGGGTTCCCCAGAATCCATAAACTCAGTTGTCGTCTGTCGACGAGTGGATTGGTTACCACCTGGGGTAATTCTGTCATTACTCTCACGAATCATGATAGCTTGTAAGTTTTGGTCCAGCGTTTCCACTGGGTGTTTAGAACCAGGGATTGTCAGTTCCTGGAGCATATAATACAGCCGCACCTACTAGATGGACAGACGCTGACCTCGCTGCCGCTTGACTCGAGTACAGACGCATTGAGGATTTGGAATGTGAGATTTTTTTTCAAGGTTTTCTCCTATAGATCCGCCGTGTTCTGCGTTAACAGGGTCACCTCGTGTAGGATGTGGCTCTTCACCACGCACGGACGGTCTTGGACGTAGCTTCCTCGGAGGCAAAGGTCTTGCATACCTCCTCAGCTCATCCCTGGGGTGGTGAGGACCAGTACTGAGTCAACCCCAAGCAAAGGTGCTACCTCTACCAACCACCTTGACCCCAGTTGATGCATATATTGAATCTATAAGGAATATTTTCTGTTTTTAATGCTGTAGCTTGTAACTCATGTTTCTGGTGTTTTCAACTATTGAAAGAATTTCAGCCCATTTCCGAGCCACCAGACTTGTTAGTCCCCTGTCAGATAATTTTGTCTAAAGTATTTGCATTGACCAAGTAGAATATCTATAAAATCTTTTCTTAAAACTTCTTTTTCTTAAAAAAAAAGGAAACTGTCTTTTGCAACGAAGTTTTGTCACAAACTAAAGCATAAGTTCCAAGTTAAAAAAATCTTTTATTGAAGGAAATTACTGCCAGTTGTCTTAAATTAAGGTATATATTCTTAAATGTTGTGCTTATTGCTTTGCAAGATTTTTCTGAATTTTTGACTTACGTATTATTTGAACAGTTAGTAAATTGTAAGATCATTGTGTCTCAGTGCTATTGCCAGTGTTGCTTGTTTCGAAGTCTGGTACATAAAGTTGTTGTTGGGAACTGGGAACCCTCTGTGGACTTGGTCCTTTCACTCCCCACAGACTTGAGACCCACTAATAACATATCATCAATTTTCAAATTTTAAAACAACATGTAGATCCAAAATTGTTAGTTAAATTTCTGCATCATTGATGTTCATTACTGCTCTATATTGATAAACGAAAATGAGACCTAAAATTATATGTGCAGTGAGCAACAGCACAATGAGATAGTTCATAGCAAAACTATGTCCCTGACAAGTAAACTCAACAATATTGTATTGTATTTTAATATCTGTCAGAGGTAGTGTTGGGTAAAGTATTTTTTTTTATTCATTTATTGTTTGGTCTCTTGCTGATAACTGATATTTATTTTTATTTATTTATTTATTGAGTCCTTTGATCATATGTAGTACAGTGTACAGGATGATATTGGACTTAGAAGTAAGTTCAAAATGATGCATATTTAAATAATCATTTTTCAACATGCTACCAATTTCAATAGTTGTAGTTCTTACAATGATACAATGTTACAAATTACAGTAGCTTTAGTTCTTAACTGTTATTCTGGTCCAACTATTCCTTTACTGAGTGGAAACAGTGGTGCTGTAGATATTCTCTGACAGATCTTTCAAAAGCACTGTTATTTTGTAAGCATTTTATACTATTTGATAGTCTATTATAGAGTTTAATACCCAGATAGCATGTACTTTTCTGATACAAACCGGTACTGGCTGGGGGTACATGCAAGTTATATTTTATTCGAGTATTATAATCATACATATCTTTGTTTTTTAAACTATTATCATCATTTCCAATCATATACTTTTTTACGTACATTAGTGTGTCAACAATAAACATACATGGTAGAGTGCTTTAAATATTGGTTTGCAGGACTGTCGAGCACCACTCCCTGTCATAATCCTAATGGCTCTTTTTTGTATTCTGGAAGTCCCTTGAGCTGCTGGGGAATTTCCCCAGAATATGAGTCCATACTTGAGATGAGCATTGAAGTATGCATAATAGGCACACAATAGTGCCTGTTTATTTATGCATTGTTTGAGAACCCTAAGAAGATAACAGCCTGTGCTCAGCTTGGCATTAATTTATTCTATGTGTTTGCCCCATTTTAAGTCTCTTTGTATCCAGATGCCGAGAAATTTGTAGCCTCATCATTTGCAATAGGGTGTTGATTGATTTTTATTTCTGGATATATCAGCGTGGTGTTTTGGTGGTCATGGAAATTTAAGGCTACTGTTTTGTTGTAGTTTATTATCAACTGATTTTCTGTTGTCCAATTACTTAGATGTTTTGTAACTGTGTTTACTTCTTCTTGTATATCTTAATTTTTTGCTGCTTTTACCAGTATTGTTGCGTCATCAGCAAACAGTATTACTTTGTGGGAATCAATATGTATATCCAAATCATTGATATATAACAAGAAAAGTAGGGGTCCCATTACCAACCCTTGCGGTACACTGTAAGTGACTGGGCTTTCTGATGATACATATTCTGTGTTTATTCGTGCTTTATCATCTATATGTCTGATGGATACATTTTGTTTACGGTCACTGAGAAATGAACGAATCCAATCATTTGCCAACCCCCTAATTCCATAATGCTCTAGCTTCTTCAATAGGGTTTTGTGGTTTACCATATCAAAGGCTTTGGTTAGGTCCAAAAATATACCTGTTGTTTGTTGTTTTTCATCTATTGTGTTTAATACATTAGATATGCATTCATAGATTGCTGTCTCAGTTGATTTCTTGATTCTAAAGCCATGTTGAGTATTAGATAGCACACTACTTTTGTTTATAAACTTTAATAACTTACTACACATAATTTTTTCTATTGCTTTTGAGAAACAGGATGTTAATGTAATGAGGCGATAGTTTATTACTTCATCTTTGTCACCAGCTTTGAAAATAGGGATGACTTTTGATGTTTTTAGTTGATCTGGAAAGATGCCTGACTCTAGGGAACAGTTGCATAAGTGAGTAAGGGGGTCAATTATATTTTGGATACAGAGTTTTAGGATTCTGTTCGGTATACCATCAGTTCCTGCTGAGCATGTTGTCTTTAGTTCTCTGGCAGCCTTCAATGTGTCCTCCCTGCTTACCTGGTCCACAAACATTGAAAATTTATTACTGTTGCACTTGTTTACCACTTGATGCTGAGTTGAACTAAAATTAGTTTTTATTAAATTTTCAGCTATCCCAGTGAAGTATTTGTTGATTATGTTTGCTGTTTCTCTAGGCTGTAAAATCTTTTTATTGTTGTGTATCAAGACAATGTTCTCCTCAGTTCTCTTATTTGTGCCAGTTTCTTTTTTAATGATGTCCCACATGGCTTTCACTTTATTTGTAGAATTATTTATGTAGTTATCATTGTACATTCTTTTTGCCTGTTTAATGACCTTTTGTAAGATTTTAGTGTATGTTTTGTAGTGAGTATGCATTTCCTCATTGGCATTATTTTCTTTGCAGATTCTGTGGAGCTCCCTTTTTTTCTGGCAAGAAATTCTGATTCCCTTAGTAATCCAACCCTTTCCTCTTGTCTTCTCTCTTATATTTACCATTCTTTGAGGGAAGGCTGTATCAAAATGCTTTACCATTTTTTTTTAGAAAAATATTGAATTTCGAATTCAGATTTTGCTTTTCATAGACATCAGACCAGTCTTCAGTATGCAATAGTGAGTTAAAATGGTCAATGCTTTTCTGCCTGTAGATCCTTCTCTTGACCTTTAGTAAGTTATTCTTAACCGGTCTTCCTTCCTTTGTTTTTGCGCTACCTGAGTCCAGAATAGCACTAAAATTCTTATTGGAAAGGCAGATCTTGATTACAGGATGTGCAATTTGGTTTGGTCCTATTTTGTTTTCCTGAAATATCTTCGAACTGCGTAAAGTTAATAGTTACAGCAGCAGAGTTGTACAGACTTGTTTTGCTGACTGTTTTTCTGATATTTGTTGTTGCCTGAATTTCCATATTCATGCCAGGTGTTGATTTGACCCGACTGATTACATTGATTACATGAATGTCCACGATTATTGTGGTTGTTGTTATATGTATGACTACTTCCAAAACGATTTTTATTTCCGGAATACGAATTCAAATCCTGGATTCTGAAATTGCGCCTGTCTTTGTTGTTGTTGTGGTGCCAGAATTGCGTGTCGTAAGGATGGTGTCTATCATCGTGTCTTTTTTTTACCATGAAAAATGGCTCTGAGCACTATGGGACTTAACATCTGAGGTAATAAGTCCCCTAGAACTTAGAACTACTTAAACCTAACTAATCTAAGGACATCACACACATCCATATCCGAGGCAGGATTCAAACTTGCGACAGTAGTGGTCGCGCGGTTCCAGACTGAAGCACCTAGAACCACTCGACCACACCGGCCAGCATTTACCGTGAAAATTATTACATGATTTATCGTTGTTCTTATAGTAATGCTATGAGTATGAGCAAATGTAACTAGCAAACTTGTGATCAGATGATTTTTCTTGTTAGAACATGATCACTGTCTATCTCCAACTCTTGCAAAAGGCTAAAAAATTATTCTAAATCGTCCTTGCATCAGCTTGTCAACATTATTCGACGTAAATTGGAAGGTAATTTTGTGAGGGAAATCCTATTTAACTCAGGTGGGCTTAGCAGATGGTACAGGTATTGGTTCGGCCGTATTATGCCCTCGAAATATTATGCCTCAAATACTTTAGAATTCCCACTGTTTAAAGTTGTTCAATATGATTTTACTATGTCTGATTCTGTCCAGCTTTGATGTAGAGCAGTATGCAGTTAAAAATGCCTGGTAAAAGTCCTCTTCTGATTGACAGTCACATATAATCGATCACATTCTGACTACCGGTTCATTTTCTAGGTATCCACACATGAATTCTAGCTTGTGTCCAAGAGGCCAATTTGATGGTAACGCATAGGTAAATTGATCAAACCACGTCCTAGGATGATTTGCGTTAGTGAAATTTCGGAAAACTTTGAACTTTCTTACAGTTAAGAAGTGTTTATAACCAAATGTTCTTTGCGCCTTGATGCAACTTTTTAGCATTGCGCCAAGCGTTCTGTTCGCTATCATGTATTGACATGTGAAATGGTTTTCGTTGGAAATCTCCCAAACGCCATAATTTACTGGTGTCGTCCAGGTTTTCATAGACTGAACTTGTGCTACTAAGTATAAACTCTAGTCTACGGAAATTATTGTTCAGTTTTTCTTTAATAAGTCCGCCTGCTTAGCTGCGCGGTAATGTGTTTGCTTACCATGCAGCGGACCCGGGTACGATTCCCGACCAGGTTGGAGATTTTGTTGACCTCATCATCAGTTCATCGTCACCGACACACAAGTCACCCAATGTGGCGCCACCTGAAATAAGACTTTCAACTCGGCACCTGAACTTCCCTGGATGGGACCTCCTGGCCGTCACTGCCACATGATCAAAATTTTTCTTCAACACGCAAAATTTGTGACTACGGTTGCAATCTCATTCTTGTGTTACTTATTGATTTTTAACTGATTTTTCTTGAAATGTTTCAAGCATTGGTATTTGGCGGTGTCTGTGAAGTGCAGTGTGTAATCGGAATCTCGATCATTGTTGGTGCACAAATTTGTAAATTTTGTGGATAGTTCATCTACTTGTTCGGAGATGTTACTTATTTGTTCTTTCTATTCTTCTGATCGTAACTATAAGGTTTAGAAATTTTCTTTGGTGACATTTTCTTGTAATAATGCAAATGGTTCAAATGGCTCTGAGCACTATGGGACTTAACATCTGAGGTCATCAGTCCCGTAGAACTTAGCACTACTTAAACCTAACTAACCTAAGGAAATCACACACATCCATGCCCGAGGCAGGATTCGAACCTGCGACCGTAGCGGTGGCGCGGTTCCAGACTGAAGCGCCTAGAACCGCTCGGCCACATCGGTCGGCTTGTAATAATGCAGTCTGCTCTTTTACCTCAGTAACTATTTCGTTGAGACGACGTCGCTTTTTTTTAGCCAATATTTCTGCACGGTCGTTTTTTTGTGTTTTTCGTTTGTTCAATGTCGATTTCGGTTAGTAGTACCGTCAAACATTGGCTGAAAAATCTTTATTTCTTCCTTGAGTTCGCTTAATAAGCTTTGCATCTTTTCTTGTGTCTGTTTAGCTTTTCCCTCAACTGTTAAAACTGTGCATTATTTTGTTCTTGTGTCTTATCTGTCCGCATGGTCGTTATTGCCGCAGCTGCAAATGCTCAAGCTGTTCAAGTAGCGTCTGAAACAAAGGTGTTACGTTTTGATCTGTATTCGTATTATAATAATAATGGCGTGTGACGAGGGCCTCCCGTCGGGTAGATCGTTCGCCTGGTGCAAGTCTTTCGATTTGACGCCACTTCGGAGACTTGCGCGTCGATGGGGATGAAATGATGATGATTAGGACAACACAACACCCAGTCCCTGAGCGGAGAAATTCTCCGACCCAGCCGGGAATCGAACCCGGGCCCTTGGGATTGACAGTCTGTCGCGCTGACCACTTTTTTTTATCTCATTTTGTTCGGCTTCGTTCGTTACATCTACTCGGGGCGGACGTCGTAAGACATCCGTTTTAGTTCGTTAGTGATCGGTGAACTCAGTTTTTTAATCACTCAGCTACCGTGGGCGGGTGAATTCGTATTGTTCGACGTAGTGACAAGAGTCGGATGTATGGGGAACAAACGATGCAAAACCTGAATCTGTGTTTTTCAACTGCGTATCCGTATCAGTGTTATTCAGTTTGCGGTCTGGTTTGCATATTATAGATTGCCGACTTATCGCCTAGGAATTCTTGTTCAGTTTGCCAGCTATCACTAGTTTCGGAATTTTGTTCTGTTTCAGGTGTAGTCACATCTCCCCGATCTTGCGTAATTAGATTACGTTCCGTGTCGGTTACTGTACTGATGCTGATCGGTAACTGTTCATTATAAAATGAGTTAAATGAAATGCTTTCGCTATGTTGCGTCAAGTTCTGTTGCTATACGTCACTGCGCTGAACGTGTCTGGCATTCACTGTTGTAACAAAGTGATATTGACAACCATTACCAAAAATTCTTAAGTTCTAATATGATCTCTCGCACAAAATAAATTTCTAAAAAATGCAATAAATGAAAATATGACGTAACCGTTGCCTAACAGCAAAATCCAGTAGTCAGACTTTTACACGTAATGAAACTTCGCCACACGTACTGAATATTTGTCACAAATGGCTCTGAGCACTATGGGACTTAACATCTGAGGTCATCAGTCCCCTAGAACTTAGAACTACTTAAACCTAACTAACCTAAGGACATCACACACATCCATGCCCGAGGCAGGATTCGAACCTGCGACAGTAGCAGTCGCGCGGTTCCGGACTACAGCGCCTAGAACCGCACGGCCACCGCGGCCGGCAATATTTGTCACACAGCAAGTACATGAAAACATAGAAAATTTCACACGTAACGAATACACAAAAAATAGCTGTAAGGCAAGAAACATGAAATTATTAGTACATAAAACATGCGCTGTACTGTGTGCTGTAGCAAAAGAAAAAAAATTATTTGACTGCTTTTCAAAAGTGCCACCAGACAGCCTGAAGCAGTGGTAGACAAATGAAAGTTATTTGTTCTGACTCGATCGTTCGTTCGTTCATGGCCATAAAAATATTTGCCCGCTTTTTACTCAAAACTGAATGTACTGTCCTGTGTTATAAAAAGGATGAAGTAAAATTACTATTGCAAACGGCGAAACAGAGTGTCTAAGTGCATACATTTACATAAAGACAGAACTAACTGGCATTCACTGTGCAAGAAATTAAATCATAACTGTCACTCAGAACCCCACAACCAAAATCAAACTCTGCACTGCCCAAAAAAATTGAAACACTGAAATTATGTAGCAACACTTTGAAACCCGCACTGTTCAGTTGCCCATTAAAAATCTTAAATTAAAAAGAAAATGCTTAAAATCTGCGCAGTGGAAACGTGGGATGAGAAACGAAAGAACCAACTAAATATGAAAAGAATCTCACCCGAAAAATTACAGCATAATCAGCAGCAACAGCACAGCATGAAGAAATCGAGACAACTAAAATATGCTAAAGAAAACTAAATTACTGAGAGAAAGATTGGGATGATTTTGTCATAACAGAGAAAACTTCTTACCTGAAATGAAAATAGTAATCCGTTCATTGTAATTCTGTATTTTAAACACTTACTTCACAACTACATAAAACTCACAGAAAACCAAAAACTTTACTTTCCTTACAAAAGTCAGTGCTTTTACGATTATGCAAACTGAAATGAATTAAGGTGAAAAAACCTAAATCGAGGTGGGGAGGTGGACTGTTATGTTGCAAGAATGACTAACATTATCAGTACGCGCCAACAACAGTTGTTACTTTAAAAATATATCCATAACCCTAATCCATTCTCTCTGTTCCATAAATGATACGTCTATAAGTCCTTCCATGAGATTAATAATTGCTAACAATTTTCTTCAGCAAAATCCTCCTCCAGTATGCGCTACGCTAACAGTTCTACCTGCTTACTCCATCTGCAACACTCGACTTGCTCCGCTCTGCAACGGAGCCAAAGTACGCAAGTTCAGAGGTACTACTGTCACTGCCGTAAGTCGACTATTCCACATGTATCACACGCAATTGCTTCGCTCTCGTAATAAGAGATTTCCACTCATTCTGAAACTATCTGCAAATAAACGTACAATCCACCTACGTAGGTCCACCTTTCGATATGGAAGTTTGAGTCTGGCCGTCAAGCATGCTTGGATATCCTAATGGTATGGCGACCGCTCGTGATAAGCGTCTTTTCACTATACAGAGTGAGTCACTAACTATTGCCACCAAGAATGACTCCGAAAGTATGATAGTAGCTGGGATAAATGTTGCATGGGACAACGGGGCCCATAGTGTGACGTTGGTTTTCTGTTGCTAGGTGGGGTCGCGTAAGAGATATGAAAGTCAACTTTTTTTTTTTTTTTTTTAGTGGGATGCTGTAGTTTGGTACTTATTTTCTGATAGCGACTATCGAGACGAATCCAATGATGCGCAACAGTAAGGTCTTTGAAGGTCAACGATGGTCACAAAGGTGGCATGAAATCCTTTTACAGAAGTGCTCCAATCTTCTTATCATGGATTGAGTGGTAGTCCTTATCACTTCGGCAATTATCGAAGCACATGCTCTGACAATTCTCTCTATAATCCTGCAAATAGTAAGTATTCGCCGAATACGGCGTATCCATCTAAAGTGCCATTGACATGTAAACACCATTCGACGGTTTCGCAATATGACACTAATAGGGACGGTTAGACTAGTATCGTCGAATCAAGCGAATGTAAATGACATATTCCTTCGGAGAACAAGTCGATATGCTCATCATTTAAGGAGAATGCCAACGAAATTCAGTGAGAGCTAGAGACTTATACGCTGAAAGATATCCTCAACGTACTCGCCCTACACGTCGTACATTTAGATATGTGTATGATCAAATGAGAACAACTGGATCTTTAACGCATCGGAAAGATATCCGGCAAAGGAAAGTTACTAACGAGGAAACGGAAGTTCGTACTCTTGCCACTGTGGTTCGAGATCCTTGTGTTAGTTCGCGTCGAATCGCAAGGGAATCTGACATGAGCCAGAGTAGTGTCGTACGTGTTCTGCATCGCCATAAATGTCATCGTTACCATATCAGTCCCCACCAAGAATTAACTGGTACGGATTGTATGCGTCGCATTGAATTTGAAGATGGGCTCAACTTCAGTTTCAGAGGGATGACACATTTATTAATTTGATTTTATTTACTGACGAGGCTACGTTCACGAGCCATGGAAATGTTAATTTGCATAACATGCATTATTGAGTAACTGAAAATCCATGTTGGTTGCGGCAAGTTGCACGCCAAAAACTGTGGTCGGTGAATGTATGGTGTGGGATTCTGGAGGACAATGTTATAGGCCCCCCATTTCATCGAAGGAAATCGTAATGGTAGGAAGTACACCACATTCCTGCAAGAAACATTAGGTCTGTTATTGGAAGAAATACCTTTAGGAACAAGTAACAGAAGGTGGTATCAACGCGATGGGTGTCCGGCACATTTTTCGCTGATGGCTAGAAATGAGCTGCAGAGATAAATCCCATATCGTTGTATTGGACGCAGAGATGTGTCGTGGTCGGCTCGTTTGCCAGACTTGACGCGTCTGGATTTTTTCGTGTGGTGATTCGTAAAAGACATTGTTTATAAAGATGTTCCAACTACACCTGAAGATATGCGAGAGAGATTTGTTAGAGAATGTGCTTCGATAAGTGCCGAAGTGATAAGGAATACCACTCAATCCATGACAAGAAAATTTCAGCACTGCATTGATACCAATGGTCATCAATTCGAACACCTTCTGTAAATGGACGTTCATGTCACCTTTGTGACCTTCGTTGAGCTTCAAAGACCTTACTGTGACACACCATTGGATTCGTCTCGATAGCCGCTATCAGAAAATAAGTACCAAATTATAGCATCCCATGAAAAAAAAAATCAAAGTTGACCTTCATATCTCTGACGCGACCCCACCTAGCAACAAAAAACCAAAGTCATATTATGGCTCCCGTTGTCCCATGCAACTTTTGTCCCACAAACTTTTCAGCTCCTATCATACTTTCGGAGTTATTCTAGGTGGCAATAGTTAGTGGCGCATCCTGTTCAGTTGATGGTAGTCTGTATTCGCAACTACGAATACATTTCATGTATTTCATGACGGCTGCAGTCGCCCCAGTGCCTTGCCTTCCGACACAAATGCATGTCCGAAATTAACATTACTTAGTACTTTTGAATAACAGAGCTACCACAATGTCGTTTGCTTCTTAACAGGCTGTGTGATCACCACGGATGGCAATCCATTGTCTGCAACGTGCTCTCATGCTGGCTACAAGATTGGTAATATTTCTCCTACGCATACCACACGTGCTCGATGTGTTTTAAGTCGAAGGAATGGACAGACCAATCTACTCATCGAATATCTTCTCTTCCAGGAGCTCCTGCAGCTGTGATGTTCATCTACATTTAGCATCTACATCAACTTGATTACTCTGCTATTCACAATAAAGTGCTTGGTAGAGGGTTCAATGACCCACCTTCAAGCTGTCTCTACACCGTTCCACTCTAGAGCGGCGCGAGGGAAAAACCAGCACTTAAATTTTTCTGTGGGAGCCCTGATTTCTCTTATTTTATCGTGATGATCATTTCTCCCTATGAAGGTGCGTGCCAACAGAATGTTTTCGCAATCGGAGGAGAAAACTGGCGATTGAAATTTCATGAGAAGATCCCGTCGCAACGAAAAACGCCTTTGTTTTAATGATTGCCACTCCAATGCACGTATCTTGTCTGTGGCACTATCTCCCCTACTTCGCGATAATACAAAACGAGCTGCCCTTCTTTGTACTTTTTCGATGTCATCCGTCAGTCCCATCTGATGCGAACCCCACACCACACAGCAATACTCCAGAATAGGGCGGACAAGCGTGGTGTAAGCAGTCTCTTTAGTAGACCTGTTGCACCTTCCAAGTGTTCTGCCAATGAATCGCAGTCTTTGGTTTACTCTACCCACAATACCATCTATGTGATCGTTCCAATTTAGGGTATTTGAAATTGTAATCCCTAAGTATTTAGTTGAATTTACAGCCTTCAGATTTGTGTGACTTATCGCGTAATCGAAATTTAGCGGATTTCTTTTAGTTCTCATGCAAATAACTTCACACTTTTCTTTATTCAGTGTCAATTGCCGCTTTTCGCACCATACAGATATCTTACCTAAATCATTTTGCAATTCGTTTTGGTCATCTGATGACTTTACAAGATGGTAAATGACAGTATCATCTGCAAACAATCTAAGACAGCTACTGAGATTGTCTCCTATGTCGTTAATATAGATCAGGAACAATGGAAGGCATGTAACAGTCCCTTGGGAAACGCCGGATTTTATTTCTGTTTTACTCGATGACTTTCCGTCTATTACTACGAATTGTGACCTTTCTGACAGAAAATCACGAATCCAGTTGCACAACTGAGGCGATATTCCATAGGCCCGCAGTTTGGTTAGAAGACGCTTGTGAGGAACGGTGTCGAAAGCCTTCTGGAAATCTAAAAATATGGAATCAATTTGACATCTCCTGTCGATAGCACTCATTACTTCATGAATATAAAGAGGTAGTTGTGTTTCGCAAGAACGATATTTTCTGAATCCGTGCTGACTACGTGTCAATAAATCATTATCTTAGAGGTACTTCACAATGTTCGAATACAGTATATGTTCCAAAACCCTACTGTAAATCGACGTTAGTGATATAGGCCTGTAATCAGCGTATTACTCCTACTTCACTTTTAGGGTATTGGTGTGACTTGAGCAATTTTCCAGTCTTTAGGTACGGATCTTTCTGTGAGTGAGCGGTTGTATATAATTGATAAATATGGAGCTACTGTATCAGCATACTCCGAGAGGAACCTGACTGGTATACAATCTGGACCGGAAGCCTTGCTTTTATTACGTGATTTGAGCTGCTTTGCGACAGCGAGGATTTCTATTCCTATGTTTCTCATCTCGGCAGTTGTTCTTGACTGGAATTCAGGAATATTTACTTCGTCTTCTTTGGTGAAGGAGTTTTGGAAAATCTTGTCTAATAACTCTGCTTTAGTGGCATTGTTATCAATGACTTTACCGTTGTTATCGCGCAGCGAAGGTATTGATTGCATCTTGCCACTGGTGTGCTTTGCCGGCCGTTGTGGCCGAGTGGTTTTAGGCGCTTCAGTCCGGAACCGCACTGCTGCTACGGTCGCAGGTTCGAATCCTCCCTCGAGCATGGATGTGTGTGATATCCTTAGGTTAGTTAGGATGAAGTAGTTCTAAGTCTAGGGGACTGATGACCGCTGATGTTAAGTCCCATAGTGCTTGGAGCCCTTTGAACTGGTGTGCTTTATGTATGACCAGAATCTCTTTGGGTTTTCTGTCAGATATCGACGCGCATTGTGACCCATAAAAATGAAGTCAGAGAGGAATGCTGTCTTGGAAAGACGCACATGGGGATGGGGTAGTGTCCCAATAACGTTGACCAGTGAGCGTACCGCCTTCAAAGATTTGGAGATCAGTACACCCATGCTACATTATGCCTCCGCACACCATAACACCTGGACATCAAAACGATCATGTTCGACAATGTACCTGTTCCCACCTCTCGCCGTATGAGGGCACGTCCAACATCGTCGAACATGATGGTTTCGGTGGGCCAGGTGTTGTGGTGTGTGGAGGCATAATTTTGCATGGGCGCGTTGACCTCCAAATCTTTGAACACGGTACACTCACTGGTCAACGTTGTTACGACAATGTACTGCTTCCCCACTAGTGTCTTCTCAGGACTGCATTCGGCCCTGACTTCATTTTTATGCATGACACAGCGCAGGTGAAGGAGCTCTTGGAACGAGAGGATATTCGGTGAACGGACTGGCTTGCCCATTCTCTGGACTTAAATCTCATCGTGAACATTTGGGATGCGCTGGGGAGACGTATTGCAATACATCGACAGACACCAATGAGCTTCCTGTAGTTGTGGTTCGTCCTGGTGGAGCAATGGAACGTCCTGCCACAAGAACTCCATGCCAACCTCGTGGCAACCTTAGGATCACGCTGCAAAGCATGCACTGCAGTCCGTGACGATCACAAACCCCATTAAGAACCATGATCCGCCTTTTATAATGTCCAAGGGCCCATGATAAATCACGATGACTTCAGCGCAAATGCTGCCTTTGAATAAAAGTTTCATTTATGTTCGTCCCATTGCGTATTTCTTTCAGTTATCTTCTGTATCATGCTGTAGCAGTTCTTTCGGTACACATGCAGAAGCATGCGCTACCTGTCATGTTCGAAAACGCCGCTTTTTTCCCCCGAGCTCATACCTCGGGTTCTGTTGGTGATAGGTAGGATCAGGTGGTTTAGATAGCCTTTGGACTCGCACCGTTTGTATACCCGACAGAAGGATATTCTTACTGTAACCATCCCACAGCAAAGACTAAAACTATGAATATTACACACTTTCTGCAGCTTATGCAAATAGTGCAAATCGGGTGGTTCTGTCTGCCTTATATGCGGTCTATGTTGCGTTTTAAGGGGCTAATGGAGGCACCATTTAGTTCATGGGCGGTTCCTGAGAAAATACGAAAAACATGGGTTTTCGTTACCAAAACTCAACGGAGGTTTCCAAAACGGCTATGCACAGAAAATGACTATCATTTTTAAGATATATTTCTAAGATAACGATCTCGAGCGAAGTTGAAAATTTTCTCGATATCTTTATCCGTTTCCGATGTACAGAGGTGCACAGTAACCCTAATTGCACACGTAAAATACGTACCTAATATCCGGTGTGGAGCGAAATGTTGTTGATAGACGTAGCACGGAGAAATAAGATGTAAAGTGTTGTAGTATTGAAGCACGTGAAAAATTTTTGTGGATGTAAAATCCGATCTTAGGCGTAAAATTAGTTTTGCGATGTTTCAATTTGACATAAGAAAAGTATCAAAATTTCTTTTCATATGAGTGACATGCCCTGCTGTGGAAAAGACAGGAATCAGCGGTAAAGTGCTCCTATCGGAGCACAAAAAAGGCGAATGTGGTCTTGTTTAAAAGGCTGATTGAAAAGTGGGGTACCAGCTGCCTCATTTGCCCTTCTCACCGCCTTTAAAAATTTTCCCAAAAAATCTGCCATGCGAACATATTCCCGCTTTTTTATGCTGAGACAGAAGGATACAGAGGCAGTGGGGAAGAGATGGAAAAGTAATAAATATTGGAAAATAATAGGCATTGGCTGCGGTTGGTTGGTTGGTTTTTTGGGGGAAGAGACCAAACAGCGAGGTCATCGGTCTCATCGGATTAGGGAAGGACAGGGAAGGAAGTCGGCCGTGCCCTTTCAGAGGAACCATCCCAGCATTTGCCTGGAGCGATTTAGGGAAATCACGGAAAACCTAAATCAGGATGGCCGGACGCGGGATTGAACCGTCGTCCTCCCGAATGCGAGTCCAGTGTGCTAACCACTGCGCCACCTCGCTCGGTATTGGCTGCGGTATAGAAAGAGGAGGGGACGATAGCAGACTGAGAGAAAGACGGTGACACAGTGGCAGTCGGAAATAGTTGATAGAGAGAGAACAGTGCTCGGAAAAAAGCGGAAGACTGTGACAGTGGGAAGGGAATAAGGAGAAGGAGAAAGTGGAAGAGGGTGAGGGCCAGTACCAATGAGGGACAGATCCTATGGCAATGACAAGGTGGAAGGGAGATATAGTGACAATGAGCAGAGCCAGAAGCAGTGACAAGGAATGAATGAAATAAAAGCAGTAAGAGAGAGCAAGAGGGAGACAGCGACAGTGAGAGGAGGCTGTAGTATAGGACAGAACGAAGGAGACTGTGGCTGAGTGACAGGAGATAGTGACAGTTACACTTACATCTACATAATTACGTTGCAGTTCTCAATTAAGTGCTTGGCAGAGGGTTCATCGAACCACCTTTAAGCTACTTCTCTACCGTTCCACGCTCGAACAGCGCGCCGGAAAAGCGAACGCCTTCCTTTCCGTACGAGCTCAGATTTCTCTTATTTTATTATGATGATCATTTCTCTCTGTTTAGGAGGGCGCCAACAAAATATTTTCACACTCTGAGGAGAAAGTTGGTGATAGATCTTGCCACAGCGAAAAACGCCTGTGTTTTAGTGACAGCCACCCCAGTTCGTGTACCACAAACAATGACAATTAAGAATAGCTTAAATTGGAACGATCACATAAATAGTATTGTGGGGAAAGCAAACCAAAAAGTGCCATTTATTGACAGAACACTTAGAAAATAAAATATGTTTACTAAGGAGACTGCTTCCACTACGCCCTTCTGAAGTATTATTGCTGTGCGGTGTGGGATCCTCATCAGACAGGATTGACGGAAGACATCGAAAATGTTAAGAGAGGGGCAGCTCGTTTTATATTATCACGAAGTAAGTGAGAGAGTGCCACGGATATGATACACTAATTTTGGTGGCAATCATTAAAACAAAGGCGGTTTTCGTTATGGCAGGAGCTTTTCGTGAAATTTCAATCACCAATTTTCTCCTCAGTGTGTGGAAATATTTTGTTGGCTGCAATCTACATAGAGAGAAATGATCATCATAATAAAATAAGATTGAAGCGTTGGTTTTTCCTGCGCGCTGTTCAAGTGTGGAACGGTAGAGAAGTAGCTCCAAAGTTGTTCGATGAACCCTCTGCCAGGTACTTAGTTGCGACTTGCAGAGTAATGATGCAGATGTAGATGTAACAGTTACTGTTTCCTGTCACACAGTCACAGTCTCCTTCGTTCTGTCGTACTGCTACTGCTGTCTCCTCTCACTGTCACTGCCTCCCTCTTGCTCTCTCTTACTGCTACTCTCTCATTCATTCCTTCCTATTGCTTCTCTCTCTTCTCATTGTCAATATCTCTCTCTTCCATCTTGCCATTGTCATTAGACTCTGTCTCTCATTATTATTGGCTCTCACCCACTTTTACTTTCACCTTCTCTTTATTGCTCTCTCATTGCCATCATCATCTTCTTTTTTTTCTTAGCTCTCTTCTGTCTCTGTCAACCATTTTCCACTGCCAGTGTATCCTTTTCTTTCTCTCAGCCTGCTATCGCTTCCTCTTTCTACACTAAAGAGCCAAAGAAACTGGTAACACCTGCCTAATATCGTGTAGGATCCCCACGAGCACGCAGAAGTGTCGCAACACGACGTGGCGTGGACTCGACTAATGTCCGAAATACTGCTGAAGTAAATTAGCACCATTAATCCTGCAGGGCTGTCCATAAATCCGTGAGAGTACGAGGGGATGGAGACCTCTTCTGAACAGCACATTGCAAGGTATCCCAGATATGCTCAATAATGTTCATATCTGGGGAATTTGGTGGCCAGCGGAAGTATTTAAACTCAGAGGAGTGTTCCTGGAGCCAATCTGTAGCAATTATGGATGTGTGGGGTGTCGCATTGCCCTACTGGAATTACCCAAGTCCGTCGGAATGCACAACGAACATGAATGGATGCAGGTCATCAGACAGGATGCTTACGTACGTGTCAGATTCAGAGTCGTATCTAGAAGTATCAGGGGTCAACTGCACACGCCTCACACCATTACAGAGCCTCCACCAGCTTGAACAGTCCCTTGCTGACATGCAGGGTCCATAGATTCATGAGGTTGTCTCTATACCCGTTCATGACCATCCGCCTGATACAATTTGAAACGAGACTCGTCCGGTCAGGAATTTTGTTTCCAGTCAATAGTCCATTGTCGGTGTTGACGGGCCTAGGCGAGACATAAAGTTTTGTGTCGTGCTGTCGCCAAGGGTACAGGAGTGGTCCTTCGGCTCCGAAAGCCGATATCGATGATGTTTCGTCGAATGGTTCGCACGCTGATATTTGTTGATGGCCCAGTACTGAAATCTGCAGCAGTTCAAAAATGTTCAAATGTGTGGATTCCTAAGGGACCAAACTGCTGAGTTCAACGGACCCTACTGTTACACACTACTTAAACTAACTTATGCTAAGAACAACACATACACCCATGCCCGAGGGAAGACTCGAACCTCCGGCCGGAGGAGCCACGCAGTCTTTGACATGGCACCTCAAACCGCGCGGCCACTCCTCGTGGCTGCAGGGGGGTGGGTTACACTTCTGTCACGTTGAACGATTTTCTTCAGTCGTCGTTGGTCCCGTTCTTGCAGGATGTTTTTCAGGCCGCATCGATGTCTGAGATTTGATGTTTTAGCGGATTCCTGATTTTCACGGTACACTCATGAAATGGTCGTACGGGAAAAAATCCCCCCTTCATCGCTACCTCGCAAATACTGTGTCCCAACGCTCGTGCGCCGACTATGAAATTCCTGGTAACCTGCCACTGCAGCAGCAGTAACCGATCTAACAACTGCGCCAGACACATGTTTTATATAGGTGTTGCCGACCGTAGCGCCATATTCTGCCTCTTTAAATATCCCTATATTTGAATACGCATGCCATACCAGTTTCTTTGGTGCTTCAGTGTATACCGCAGCCAGTGCCTACTATTTTTCAGTATTTATTACTTTTTCACCCCTTTCCCACTGGCACTGTGTCCTTGTGTCTCAGCAAAAAAAAGCGCGAGTATGTCCGCATGCCAAAATTTTCGGAAAAAGTTTAAAGGCGTTGAGAAAGGCAAATGGAGCAGCTGGTACCCCACTTTTCAGTCAGAGTCTTTTAAAACAGGAGCATATTCGTCTTTTTTGTGCTCCGACAGGAGCATTTTTCCGCTGGCATGTATGGCCCAAGTTTCACAGTGCTGTGGTATCTGGCAGCGACACATAATGCGAAAGTTTCTTTCGTCCTTACGTTTTGCATACCAGTGTACTACATTAGGTACGATATCTGGCCGAAGCTGATACAATGATCAGCAAGAACACCGACCTACTATCGGTATAAATCCGTCCATGCGATAGGAGCTTCACCTGGCGAGGAATGACTGCTTCTCAGATGTGCATGTAGTATCAGGGATCGTGCTGTCCGTGTGTAAAATGGGGAAGGCGCGCGATCTATTTGAGTTTGACCGAGGACAGATTGTGATGGCCCGGAGGCTCGGCAGGAGCATTTCGGAAACTACACGACTGTCGGGTGTTCGAGGAGTGCTGTGGTGAGTGTCTTCAACACGCGGCGTAACCAAGATGAAACAACATCCAGACGTCGTGGGGTTGGGCGGCCAGACTGATAAAATAGGACAGGTGGCGAACTGTAGCAGAACTAACACCAGAATTTAATGTTGGGCAGAGTACAAGCGTGTCTAAATACACAATGCACCGAACCCTTCTAACGATGGACCCCCATAGCTGACGACCCATGCATGTGCCAATGTTAACAGCACGGCATCAGCAACCATGACTGAAATGGGCAGATGACAGTCGGCAATGCACGTTGGAGCAGTGGCATGGCGTTTTACAGTCTGATGAATCCCACTTCATCATACCAATGGGAGGGCGGGAATCCTTTGTCTTCTAGGACAATGGCTCCTTGACACCTCTACTGCAGGACGGAGACAAGCTCGCAGCGACTCCATTATGCCCTGGGGAACATTCATGTTGGCATCTGCGGGTCCAGTGGAGCTCGTGCAAGGCACCGTGATGGCCAAGCAATATCGTATATTGGTTGCAGACCCCTTCACGACGATCATGTTTCCCAATGGCAGTGGCATTTTTCAACAAGATAATGCGATCAAAAGGATCCGGACACTTCTAAAACTCACGGACTTTGAACGTTGTCAGGTGATTGGGTTCACTTGTGTCATACGTCTGTACGCGCGATTTCCACACTGCCAAACATGACTAGGTCCACTGTTTCCGATCTGATAGTGAAGTGGAACCGTGAAGGGACACGTACAGCACAAAAGCTTACAGGCCGACCTCGTCTGTTGACTGACAGAGACCGCCGACAGTAGAGGAGGGTCGTAATGTGTAATAGGCAGACATCTATCCAGACCATCACACAGGAATTCCAAACGGCATCAGGATTCACTGCAAGTACTACTTCTGTTAGACGGGAGGTGAGAAAACTTGGATTTCATGGTCGAGCGGCTGCTCATAAGCCACACATCACGACGGTAACTGCCAAACGACACCTCGCTTGGTGTAAGGAGCGTAAACATTGGACGATTGAACAGTGGAAAAACGTTGTGTGGTGTGACGAATCACGGTACACAATGCGGCGATTCGATGGCAGGGTGGTATGGCGAATGCTCAGTGAACGTCGTCCGCTAGTGTGTGTAGTGCCAACAGTAAAATTCGGAGCTGGTGGTGTTATGGTGTGGTCGTTTTTTCATGGAGGGGGCTTGCACCCCTTGTTGTTTCGTGTGGCACTATCACAGCACAGGCCTACATTGATGTTTTAAGCACCTTCTGCTTCCCACTGTTGAAGAGCAATTTGGGGATGGCGATTGACTGTTCATAATGCACGGCCTGTGGCGGAGTGGTTACACGACAGTAACATCCCTGTAATGGACTGGCCTACACAGAGTCCTGACTTGAATCCTATAGAACACGTTTGGGATGTTTTGCAACGCCGACTTCGTGCCAGGCCTCACCGACCGACATAGATACCTCTCCTCAGTGCAGCACTCCGTGAAGAATGGACCGCCATTCCCCAAGAAACGTTCCAGCAGCTGACTGAACATATGCCTGCGAGAATGAAAGCTCTCATCAAGACTAAGGGTGGGCCAAAACCATATTGAATTCTAGCATTACCGATGGAGGGCGCCAAGTACTTGTAAGTCATTTTCAGCCAGTGTCCGGATTTTTTTGATCACATAGTGTATAACGTGTCACAAGGTCGGGAGTGTGATGGAGTGGTTCCAGTTAATGTGATGCCCCCCCCCCCCCTCCCACCCAACTCGCCAGAGTTGGGATATGATTGAATTTGGCATCAGGGCTGATCGTCCTCTCCCCTGAACTTACGGGAATTAGGTGACTTGTGTGTGTGTGCAGATATGGTGCCAACTCCCTCCAGCGACCTACCAAGTCCTCATTGCTTCCATGCCACGACGCGTCGATGTTGGTATCTGTGCCAAAGGTGGACATACCGGCTATTAGGTAGGTGGTCATAATGTTGTGGTTGATCAGTGAATGTTGTGGCAAGATATCGTCCTGCGTTGTCAGTGGGATGTATTCCCAGCGTGACGAAAAGAGTCTCTGCTGTTGTACACACTTGTCACAGGTAATCGACTGAGACGAGACAGTCGCCCTTGGAAAAGGGGCTTCACAGAGCGGAAGTAGACGCGGTAGGCTGGCGCGCGCCGCGTGGTTCCCTGGGAGTGGTGACGAAAGGAGGCCGGAGCTGGCGCGCAGGAAGCGGCGGGCGGCAGTGGGGCGGCTATCTGGCCGCGTTGGTGCCTGCTGCGTCAGTCGTGTCGAGGATGCGTCGCCCGCAGCAGCAGGTGCCAGGCACCGCGCCGCTGGCCGTGCTTCTGGCGGCCGCTGGCTGCGTCGCCCTGGCCGCCGCTGGGCCGCCCAGGCTGCAGGATGTGTGCTCCCGCCAGCAGGGCAACGTCAGCTGCACCTGCTCCCAGCAGCACCCGGTACGTACCGTTGTATTTCTCTGCTCTCATTTCACCCACTACCATTTCAGAGGAATTACAGTCGTTGTGTTTGAAACTGCCCAGTTCTACATCTAAGAGGGAAGATTCGAAAACAGCGCACTATAATTTTACTAGCAAAAAGTTTAGAAGCTAATAAAACAAAAGAAGTCACAAATGAACATACATCTTTTACCGGCTTTTATACCCAGTCACCAACGTTCTCAACACGATTCTGCCATCACGGAGCCAGTTTACTGTGCCCTATTCGTAGAAGTCAATTTGGTTGAAGTACAGCCATCTGCGGACTGCTGATTTCACTTCCGTACCTGTCGCAAAGCATTGGCTGGCCGGGAATTTCTTCGTGGGACCGAAGAGAAGAAAGTCCGACGGTGTAAGGTCCAGACAGTATGGTGGATTCTGGGGCACTTCTCACCCAAAATTGACCATTTTCTCAAGAACAGGAGTAGCAACATGGGGGCGAGCATTGTCATGAAGACGCAACTTAATTCAAGTTTTAATATAGGCTGCAGAATTCAGCAAAGTCCACCACACACCATGCATATCCCAGAACATTGTCACAGACACTTTCTTAGCAGACTGAGTGAAATGGTTCAAATGGCTCTGAGCACTATGGGACTTAACATCTGAGGTCATCAGTCCCCTAGAACTTAGAACTACTTAAACCTAGCTAACCTAAGGACATCACACAAATCCATGCCCGAGGCAGGATCCGAACCTGCGACCGTAGCGGTCGCGCGGTTCCAGACTGAAGCGCCTAGAACCGTCCGGCCACACCGGCCGGCAGACTGAGCGACTTTTAATTTTTTTCGTATTGGATAATCAGCATGTTTCCCCTCCTTAGAGGCCTGTTTGATTTGGGGCGTGCCGTGGTAGGACCACGACTCATCATTAGTGACGATTGCTTTCAGAAAGTTATGCCCTTCTACGGCGTAAAGTGTTAAGTGATCGAAGCTTGTAGTCATTTGTTGGCCCTTGTGGTTGTCTGTCAAGTTCTCAGGCACCCAATGAGCACTAACTTTATGAAATTTCGACGTGTCACGAACATTATCGAACACCGCACCACAGGAAACGTTGAACTGCTGCGAAAAGGTTCGCAGTTGCACACGCCAATCGATCAAAATTGCTGCTTCAATGGCTCCGACATTGTACGGGATTTCTGCTGCTACAGGCCGCCCGGAACGTGGCAATCGCTATGGTACACTTGGAAGAATGCACACGAACTGGAGACATTGTTACGGTCCATATAGTCATCAGCATACACGCCACGCATGTCCCTGTGAATTTCACTCGATTTATGCTCTTTGCCCCACAATTATCGAACTATACTTGCTGCTCTTCACAAGTTGACGACAGTAACATGCGCGCTGTGTTTGTTTTGTGGTTCGGGCTTCTCTCGCTAGAGTTGCACACGAAAACAAAATACCCTCTGCAGCGCAATCTTTAAACTTTATCGTCGTGAAATTTTGGCATTCCAGCAGAAATACCTGTACAGAAAAAATTATTGTGAGTTACTTTCCAATCCTCATTCGTACATCTACATCAATATTCCGCAAGCCACCTGTCGGTCTGTGGCACAGGGTACTTCTGTTACCACCAACTGATTCCCCTTCCACGTTCCACCAGCGAATATAGCGTGGGAAAACTGACTGTCGGTAAGCCTCTGTATTAGTTCTAATTTTTCAAATGTTTTCATCGTGGTCGTTCGCGAGAATTATGTTACGGGAAGTACACTACTGGCCATTAAAATTGCTACACCACGAAGATGACGTGCTACAGACACGAAATTTAAGCGACATGAAGAACATGGTGTGATATGCAAATGATTTGCTTTTCGGAGCACTCACACAAGGTTGGCACCGGTGGCGACACCTATAATGTGCTGACATGAGGAAAGTTTCCAACCGATTTCTCATACACAAACAGCAGTTGACCGGCGTTTGCCTGGTGAAACGTTGTTGTGATGCCTCGTGTAAGGAGGGGAAATGCGTACCATCACGTTTCTGACTTTGATAAAGGTCGGATTGTAGCCTATCGCGATTGCAGTTTATTGTATCACGACACTGCTGCTCGCGTTGGTCGAGATCCAATGACTGTTAGCAGAATATGGAATCGATGGGTTCAGGAAGGTAATACGGAACGCCTTGCTGGATCCCAACGGCCTCGTATCACCAGCAGTCGAGATGACAGGCGTCTTATCCGCATGGCTGTAACGGATCGTGCAGCCACGTCTCGATCTCTGAGTTAACAGATGGGGACGTTTGCAAGACAACAACCATCTGCACGAACAGTTCGACGACGTTTGGAGCACCATGGACTATCAGCTCGGAGACCATGGCTGCGGTTACCCTTGACGCTGCATCACAGACAGGAGCGCCTGTGATGGTGTACTGAACGACGAACCTGGGTGCACGAATGGCAAAACGTCATTTTTTCGGATGAATACACGTTCTGTTTACAGCATCATGATGATCGCATCCGTGTTTGGCGACATCGCGGTGAACGCACATTGGAAGCGTGTATTCGTCATCGCCATACTGGCGTATCACCCGGCGTGATGGTATGGGGTGCCATTGGTTACACGTCTCGGTTACCTCTTGTTCGCATTGACGGCACTTTGAACAGTGGACGTTACATTTCAGATGTGTTACGACCCGTGGCTCTACCCTTCATTCGATACCTGCGAAAACCTACATTTCAGCAGGATAATGCACGACCGCTATTTGCAGGTCCTGTATGGGCCTTTCTGGATACAGAAAATGTTTGACTGCTGCCCTGACCAGCACATTCCCCAGATCTCTCACCAATTGAAAACGTCTGGTCAATGGTGGCCGAGCAACTGGCTCGTCACAATAGGCCAGTCACTATTCTTGATGAACTGTGGTATCGTGTTGAAGCTGCATGGGCAGCTGTACCTGTACACGCCATCCAAGCTCTGTTTGACACAATGCCCAGGCGTATTAAGGCCGTTATTACGGCCGGAGGTGGTTGTTCTGGGTACGGTACTGATTTCTCAGGATCTATGCACCCAAATTGCGTGAAAATGTAATCACATGTCAGTTCTAGTGTAATATATCTGTCCAATGAATACCCGTTTAGCATCTGTATTTCTTCTTGGTGTAGCAATTTTAATGGCCAGTAGTGTATTTATTTTATATGGTCATTCCACTTAAGGTCGCACTAGATAGTTACTCCCAGATACTTTATGGCAGATACCGTTTCCAGGAATTTCTCATCAACAGCGTAGTTGCACAGTAATAGATTTTTTTCCCTATGTATGCGCAATACGTTACATTTATTTACGTTCAGGGTCGACTACCAGAGACTGTACCATTCATCAATCTTCTGCAGGTCATTTTTCGAATCGATACCGCCTTCTGCTGATGCAGCCTTCTTATACACAACCGCATCATCTGCGAACAGCCTTAAATAGCTTCCAAGGCTTTCTTCTAGATCATTTACATACATTGTAAGCAGTATCGGTCGTATCACACTTCCATGGGGAACTCCGGAAACTACCTTTACAAAAATGGTTCAGATGGCTCTGAGCACTATGGGACTTGACCGAGCGAGGTGGCGCAGTGGTTAGACACTGGACTCGCATTCGGGAGGACGACGGTTCAATCCCGCGTCCGGCCATCCCGATTTAGGTTTTCCGTGATTTCCCTAAATCGCTCCAGGCAAATGCCGGGATGGTTCCTTTGAAAGGGCACGGCCGACTTCCTTCCCCATCCTCCCCTACTCCGATGAGACCGATGACATCGCTGTCTGGTCTCCTTCCCCAAAACCAACCAACTATGGGACTTAACATCTGAGGTCATCAGTCCCCTAGAACTTGGAACTACTTAAACCTAACTAACCTAAGGACATCACACACATCCATGCCCTTGGTAGGATTCGAACCTGCGACCGTAGTGGTCGCGCGTTTCCAGACTGAAGTGCCTAGAACCGCTCGGCCACACGAAACTACCTTTACACCTGTCGATTTCATCCGTTAAGAGCGACGTGTTGAGTTCTGTCTACAAGGAAGTTCTGAATCCAGTTGCGAATGTGGTCCGAAAATCGGTAAGATCGTAATTTTTTCAGTAGACGGCAGCACGGGACGGAGTCAAATGCCTTCTTGAAATCAAGGAACACGGTGTCACCTGATTGCCGTTGTCTACATTGCTGTGGATATCGTGAAAGAGCAGAAGGAGCTGTCTTTCGCAAGATTTCTCTTTTTGGAATCCATGATGATTTTTAGAAACGAGATTTTCGTTCTCGAAAAACGTCATAATTTTTGAACACTAAATATATTCCTTAATTCTACAACAGATTGACGTCAACGAAGTAGGCCTATAATTATGAGGGTTGGAACTTTAATAGTGGCAACTAAGTGTTTCAAAGTTTTCCTGACCTTCAAAGTAGTCACCAGCATTATGTATAACCCGTTGACAGCGATGTGGAAGTCGTAGGATACTCTTAGCAGTGCCAGTTGTGTTGACAGTTTGAGCGGCGCGGTCTATTGGCCGACGAATTTGTAGCAGTTCTGAAGCGAATGCCGTGAAGTGTTTCCTTCAGTTTAGAAACCGAGTGGAACTTACGAGGGCTTAAGTCAGGGGAGTGCAGTAGGTGGTATAGAACTTAGCAGCCCCGTCAGTCAAACAAATCAGTAACAGCTTGCACTGGACGTGCTTGAGCATTGTCCTGCAAAATGGTGGTCAGGCCCTGCAGAAAGTGTCATCACTTCTGTCTATATGCTGTTCAGTTTTGGAACACAATATACGACCAGCTTAGAACAGAAGTGATGTTACTTTCAGCAGGACCTGACCACCATTTTGCAGGACAATGCTGAAGCACGTACAGTGCAAGCTGTTACTGATTTGTTTGACAGCTGGGTCTGCTAAGTCCTATACCACCTACTGCACTCTCCTGACTTAAGCCCTCGTGAGTTCAACTCGATTTCTAAACTTAAGGAAACACTTCACGGCATTCGCTTCAGCACTGCTACAAATTCGTTGGCCAATACACCGCTCGAACTGTCAACACAGCTGGCACTGCTAAGCGTATCCTAAGACTTCCACATCGCTGTCAACGGGTTATACACAATGCTGGTGACTACTCTGAAGGTCAGTAAAACTTTGAAACATGTATCTATTTTGTACGAGCTGTAAATAAATAGTTGCCACTATTAAAGTGCCAACCCTTGCATGGGCAACTGTCCTACGACCATACCTGAAAACGGGAATGCCCTGCGCTTTTTTCCAGTCGTTGGGTGCCCTTCGTTGCTCCACTGAACTACGATAAACTGCTGTCGAAGAGGGAGGACGTCCTTCCTTATAACCTTTGTAGAATCTTACAGGTATCTCATCTGGTCCTGATGCCCTTCCACTACTAAGCTATTACAGTTGCCTTTCTATTCCGCGGTCGGTTATCTCGATACCTGCCTTTCGATATACGTGCATTGATTGAAATGAGGAGACCGCATTACGATTTTCGGCAATGAAACAATTTCGGAAGACCGAGTTCAGTATTTCGGCCTTCTCTCTGTTATCTTCAGTTGCGGCGCTCGTAAGTTCACTGAGTGACTGAATATATGATTTCGAACCACTGACCGATTCTGCGTAAGACCAAATTCTTTTAAGGTTTTTAGTCAGATAGGCTGACAAAATTTTACTTTCAGAGTCACTGAACGCTTCTCTTATTGATATCCCAAAGCTCATTTTAACTACGTTCAACTTTTGTTTGTCTGCCAGCTTTTGACTTCTCTTGAATGTGTGGCGAAGACGGCCCTGTTCCCATAGCAGCTTCCTAACACGGATATTACATGACGGTGGGTCTTTCCCAAACCTTAAGATCTTGCTCGGAATATATTGTCTAAGGCATACTGAACGATGCTTTTGAATTTTTTCCATTTGCAATTTGTATCCTGTTGCTCTTTCTAAGCAAAATATTTTCCTAATTTTCTTAATATTCCCTCTAATACTCGTAGTCAAAGGTGCTATCACAGCCTTATGATCACTGATACTTTCCTCAACTTTAACTTACTCGATAAGTTAAAGTCTGCTTATAGCGAAATATCAAATGTTTCCTTCTCGAGATGGTTCTCTGATTATATCCCCGAAGTAATTTTTGGACAGGCCATTCAGAGTAATGTCACACGAATCTCTTTGTCTGGCACCAGTTTTGGTGAAATACTTCTCCCAATATATAACTGGCATGTTGCAGTCACCTCCTATTACAACGGCATGATTAGGAAAGCTATTAACAGTATTCTGCAAGTTCTCTCTGAAGTGTTCTATCACTACTCATCCAGGCGGTCTATAAAAGCATCCGATCACCATTTTTAACCGATCTTTGATGCTTAACTTCACCCGTATTCGGGATAACCTCGCTAGATATTATCGAAATCTTTACTGCAATAAATATAGCACCACCATTGGCGACTAACCTATCCTTGCGATAAATATTCCAATCAGAACTTAGGATTTCTTTGCTATTCACTTTCAGATCAAAGGAACATTGCATTGTAATTCTGAAGAACAGAGGCACACCAATATCGTATTTATCTGCCGACGCCGAGCAAGCGACTTTCAAGTAAAATGTCTCGCCTGTACGGGAACATACATAACGGACGTATGAGTATAGGTTGTGAACAAATTGTTGACGACATATGAAAATGGCCGTGAGTCGTGCTCGGATAGCCTAATGGTACGGCGACAGCTCACGATAAGCGAGAAATCCAGGCTTGAGTCCCGGTATGGGACAAAGTTTCATTGACGTCATTCCATTACACAGCTGATGGTCGTCTATATTCGCAACTGTGAATACATTTCATGTACTCTCAGAAGAAGATTTCCTTATCTAGAGATAAACGATGGATCAAGCAGGCTACAAGATGCTGCCTGGAGAAGAGAAAATTTAATAAAAAGGCTACCCCAGTCTTGAAATTACAAGAAGAAGAAGAAGAAGAAGGAGCCTAACGGGAGCAGGAAGGGAAAGTGTATGGTACTGGTGAATTTTAATAGGTGTGTGTCTCGTATTAGCATTCATTTTTAATAAAATTTTAAAATCCATTTTCCTGTAACTTAGTTTCTCTAAGTTCAGTGCCAACTATTTTGTCCTCAGTAGCAACCAATCTCAGTGAAATTTTCGCAGGAAGTAGTCTTGAGCTATTTGCATACTTCTATGCTTTAATATAATAGAAAATGAGTTTATCTACTTTTTATTCCATTTATGAACCGATAATTAATGGAAATTTCAGTTTGAAACTTGAAAAAAGTACTGAGAGTACGTTAATAACATTTCTCATAAAATTAATGCATAGGCCTGTTGAACAATGTCTTGAGAATGTACCTAAACGTCTGGAATGTGAAAATTGAGGTCTGTGTACCAAAAATTGATTTTCAAGTATACCATTGAGAATTGTATTACTTTGTAAAAATTGAAAACTCAAAATCCAGTGAAGCTCCAGACTTCAAAGCTTGAGAATTGCTACATCTAGACACGATTTTAAAATTCAGTAGAAACCGGCAAACTAGAAGAAAAGTTAAATTTTAAAGTGAAGTCTCCCATTAAGACTGCCACATGCGTTTCAAAAACGAGCGAACGTGTGCTGATGACGACAACAATTCCTGTCGGCGCGGCGGTCAGCTGACATCACACCAGCGAGGGATGTGATTCTGATTCTAAAATATTTCAGAAAAACCATCCAACACCTGGGCAACACATTGGGAATATATAATGGTACATGTGAACGCTTTCTGTCAACAGAAACGAGCATCAGAAATATTGCGGCCTTATGTGTGACACAACTGCTTCAATACGATCAGAAACAACATTGAGTGGAAGTCTGCAGTGAAGCTAAACAGCTGTTTCAAGATGATCCAAACTTTCTTTCAAAGGTTTTCACTGATGATGAAAGCTGAGTTTATGGCTGTAACTCTGAAACTAAGCAGCAATCGTCGTAGTGGAAGACTCCTTCACTTCGGCCTAAAGAAGATCGACGCATCAAAACAGTAACATTAAGCCTCGTTATCATAGGATCCCAGCAGGTTTTTCCATTTCTGCCGATCTTGATCTTCCCGTAGCCAGCTGAACGCAGCTGTCTGTCGTGAGTCTCTGTGGTATCTGTCCGTTGGTCTTTTTTGGTAAGTTGGACTGCAATCTAGTATATGTTTAGACCATCTCCACCCATTCATCGAGCGATATCAGCCCACCGTTATTTCGAAGTAGTTACTCTTTCCATCATGTCACTGACCGTTTGTTGTACGTCTGATATTCACTACTTCCTTTCTGTCTTTCTTTGTGTAGCCCAACACTGATTCATCTTTGACCTACTATTAATTTTCTAACAATGAACTCTTTTCGATGTCCACGTCTCACAGCCATAAATTATCACTGGTAATTACATTGGTCAAAACTTATTTTCTTCTATTCGGCCGACATCTTAGGCGTGAAA
Organism: Schistocerca americana; assembly: GCF_021461395.2. Lineage (NCBI taxonomy): Eukaryota > Metazoa > Arthropoda > Insecta > Orthoptera > Acrididae > Schistocerca > Schistocerca americana. The sequence continues at coordinate 274,705,345 of NC_060126.1, read as the reverse complement.
ACAAAAGAGTATCTTCCGTAAGCTACAAGCCCAGTTTAATACGTCGCAATATTTCAGTTTTAAGAGTTGTTTCAAATTTTCTAGTTGGCCCAGATGGACGCATTCTGTGACCCTCTGCAGTTGTATTCTTCCAATCTGCGTATTTCCCGCCGGTGTCCATTCATTCATCATGATCCAAGTTTTGTCATACATCATTTTCAGACCTACTTCAGAGCAGCTTAACGGAAGGACTTCTGCAGTATTTGTAAAAAGGACAGTATCATAAGCAAACCTCAGGTTGTGTGTTTGTATTGAACTGGGGACCTAGAAACGATGGAGAGGCTTCGTCCCGCAACCCCACAACAGACCACAGCAGTCCAACCACCTCACCGCCGCCCCACACCGAACCCACGGTTATAGTGCGGTTCGGCGCCTAGTGGACCCCCCCCCCCCCCTCCCTTATTGTGTAAGCGAACGTGGAGACAACGTTTGCGCACCAATCGCCGACGTAGTGTACGACACTAATTCATCGGGCGGATTCGTGCCGAGGACCGGCTAGCCGGTCGCGAACCTCAGGTTACTTAATATCTTTCCCAGAACTTATTTGTTTTCCGATTCAATTCAAACATTGCTTTTTTATGACTATTGAAATTTTTAGGAAATATACACCTTTTCGCACTCTTTTCAATGCGGAATTCTCCTTCAACAATACTCACAAACGCTGTGGTTGATTTTATATGTATATATATATTAACGATAAATCTGTAAAGCTGTAGTGTCTTTCTGTTTGAACACGCTAGTCTCAAGAACTACTAGACGAATTTTCATGGGGGTTTTCACAGGTAACTTAAGCATAGCTTGGGGTACAGTATAGGCTTTATTTAATCAAAATTGGACCATGGAAAAAAGATACCGTAATTGAAAGTTTTATCCATACCAATTATAAATGCGAAAGTGGCTCTATCTGTTACGTTCTCACGACTAACACGTTGAACTGATTGCGATGAAATATGGCATGGAGAGAACCCTGAGGAAGAACATAAACTACTTTAGAAAATGTGTAGGACAAGATCCATACGGATGTGAAGAATAATACGCGAATCAGGGAAATACATACACTTTGAAAAATATATTTACTCTTTGGCTTTTGATTTTTTTCGTATTTGTGAAAATGCTTTTGTTGGTTGATACGTTCTATGTGATACGATTCAAAGTAACGAATACGGTGGTTATACGACCTGCTGTGTGTTTGATCCATACTTCCATACTATTTTTGCATAGTGAACAGACCATATACACAAAATTGTTAAGGCTTTCGTGGCCACTTGTTGACAAACTGTCTATTGGCTCCTGTCTTGGGTTCTTCGGCCGACGTTCATCTAATGATTTTTCTGACGTTTCGCCAGCACGAGTGGCTGGCATTGTCAAAGTTTCACCCTCCATTGCCGGTGGTGAACTGGAGCCGAGCTCGCGGCCGCAGACTATATGTACCTGGCGCACCAACGTCCGAGGGCTTCTCCGCGGTCATTTCCAGTGCGGTTCTCCTCTTGCTACCTGCGACGGTCGTTCGCTGCAGTACGGGAAGCCAGGATCCGTTTACCTTAAGGCTTTCCTCTTTCTTGTTGAAACTGTTCGCGTGTTTTTGTATTTCTACAGCTTCTCTGAGCAAGCGTGTGTGATAGTGCTTCTCTACAGCTAGAACTTCCGTGTTGGCGAATTTTATTACGTGGTCGGTCTCATTCAGTGCGTGCTCTGCCACGGCCGGTTTCTCCACCTGCCCCAACCTGCAATATCGCTTATGCTCTTTGATCCTGGTGTTAATTGATCGTCCAGTCATTCCGACGTAAACTTTTCCGCATGTACATGGTATACGGTATATTCCCGACATTGCAAGTGGGTCTCTTCTATCCTTCGCCGATCTAAGACACTCTTTGATCTTCCTTGTCGGTTTGAAAATCGTCTTTACGCCATGTTTGCGCAATATACGGCCGATACTGTCCGTCACTCTGGGAATGTATGGCAGAAAGGCCGTACCCGACATTTCTTTTTCTTGTTCCTTCCTTCGCCGAGTGTTTGCCTCTGTTACACTTCTGATATAATTTGTGGAGTACCCATTTGCTCCTCAGAACAGTTTCCAGGTGTTGCATTTCTCGTTTGAGGTGTTGCGGCTCACATATTCGTCCTGCTCTCGTTACGTGCATACTAATCATACCTCTTTTCTGGCTCGGGTGGTGGTTTGACAGTTTGTGCAGGTATCGGTGCGTGTGTGTCGGCTTTCGATACACGCTGTGTCCCAGGTTTTCGCCGTCCCTTGTGACCAGCACATCTAGAAATGGCAGTTTCTTGTCCTTTTCTACTTCCATGGTAAATGTTATGTTGGCATGGAGGCTGTTCAAGTGTCTTAGGAAGTCACCGAGCTGTTCTTCACCATGGCTCCACACCACGAAAGTATCATCGACGTACCCGTACCACACCTTAGGTTTGCAAGTCGCCACGTCCAGTGCCTGTGCTTCGAATTGTTCCATGAAGAGGTTGGCCACCACTGGACTAAGAGGTCTACCCATGGCGACGCCTTCCAGCTGTTCATAGAAATCGCCATTCCACGTGAAATAGTTCGTGGTGAGACATGCATGGAAGAGCTTTCTGATGTCTTGCGGGAAAATGGAACCGATGTGCTTCAGAGCGTCGCTGAGTGGCACTTTCGTAAATAATGAAACAACATCAAAGCTGACCAGGATGTCGTTTGGCGCAAGTTTCAGTTTCTTCAGCTTCTCAGTGAAATGTCCTGAGTCCTTAATGTATGTGTCGGTCTTCCCATGGGTAACAGCTAGTAAAACACACACACACACACACACACACACACACGCGCGCGCACACACACACACACACACACACACACACACACACACACATATATATATATATATATATATATATATATATGTGTGTATATATATATATATATCCTCTGTGCCTATCGTTTGTACCTGTAACAGTCAAGCGATATAAAAATTACATGGATATTCACAGGATTCTTTGTAAGGTTGGTTGTCTCTCTTGGTCAGACGGTCAATAAAGAATTTCATCTAAGACGTTTAAAGGAGGACATGATGAGAAAACGTCCACTGACGTGGTGTGGGAATGAAATGGGTATTCCACCATTTCAACACACAATAGCATACAGCCTACATTATTTAGGAATTTTTGACTAAAACCAAGATGGCAGTTGTTCCCCACCCGCCGCACTCACCAGACTAAACTCCATATGACTTAATCCTATTACTTGAAATACAAATTGAGTCCAATGGGCAAATATTTGATACACTGGGGGAGATAAAAGCGGAAACTCGGAGAGTACTAAACACCCCAACGAAGACAGACTTCAAAGATTCACGTATCAAAAGTGGCAGAAATACTGAGATCTGTTTATTCTCTCCCATGAGCAATACTCTGAAGGTGACGGTGCAGTAAAGATCTAGGTAAGACGTAATAATTTTAATTAATATATGTGGGAAGCGTTTGAATGCCACCTCATTATTACCTGGGAAGCGTTGTGAGAAAGTGAATCTTTAATATACGGTCATGTGAGAGCATGGCCTGAGTTCTCTTTTGTACAGGGTGATTTTTCCGCATTGCACAAACTCTAGGGATTGATCGATCAAAGGATACGGAACAAAGAGGATCTAATGAACTTATGTCCGGAAATGTATCGTTTCCGCGCTAGAGACCATTTATTCAATCATACATTGTTACAGAGACTGGGGTCTAATTCGCGCTGTACTAGGCAGCCACAGTTGGAATATGTGTTGAAAATGGTTTCCGTGTTCCTACACGCACGCGTGTACGCGCAATAGCATGTTCTGTCTCACACGTTCACATCGGCCAAGCTGCATCTGAACAGTGTCACAGACAGCATGAATACGCTGCTCCAGTGTCCCCATATCTGGAATGGGCTCTGCTTACGCGATACATTTGCGACGGGCCCATAACCAGAAATCGCACGGGTTGAGATCCGGTGAACGAGCAAGCTATGCAGCTGGACCTCCTCGTCCGATCCATCGACCAGGGAGACACTATTGAGATGCGGCCTGGACGTTAACGGCGAAGCAGGATGGAGCATCATCACGTAGCAGCCACATAACCCTCTGAATCATCAATGGCACTTCTCCTGCAGGGGAGGCAAAGTCATCCGCAAGAAACGTCGATACTTCCGGCCTGTTAGGCGACGTGGAAGGATGGCCGGCCCCAAAATACTGTCGCCAATTATCCCAGCCTACACATTCCGGTTACACCGATGTTGGTGATTCGCTGTCACCATACCACAGGGGTTCTTCGTACTATCCTATAGATGACTGCCAAGAAGACTGGAGATACCACTTCGCGTAAAGGTGGCCTCATCTGTGAATAGGATGGATGACACAAATCCCGGAATTGTGGTTGCCTGGTGAAGAAACCAGTGACAAAACTGCTCCCGACGTGGAAAGCTTGTCTCTAGTAAGCCCTGCACACGGTATAAGTGATAAGAATAGCAACAATTGTCAGGGAGAGTGTTGCACTCGGTCGTCTGGCTTACCCTATACTGGCGGGCCAACTGCCTGTTACTGGCACGGCGGTCACCTTCCACAACGGTAATCACATTTTCCTCCGAGTCCGGTGTCTCAACACTTCGGGTACGTCCTACACGATTTCCTGCTTCCTGAAACGACCCTGACTCAGGCAAACGGCAAAACACTGTTGCAAACATTGAATGCTGTGGTTGTTGTCGGCGGGAATAGGTCTCCTGATACAACCTTGCTGCCAGCCGCCCATTGTCGTTTGCCTTTCGTAAGTAAACACCATGTCGGCAAGCTCTCGATTCGAATATTGTGTACAATGCTGTATCACATCCACTAGAAGGCGAGTGAGAAGTGATTCGGGCGCAACATTACCAATTACTACGACGGGGGAGGGTGATAGGGCATGACGTATAAGGAACAGTACCACACTCTAGGAGTAAACTATGCATACTGTAACTGCGATTGCATGGTATAGCGGGCGTTAGACCGCTGACTCTGTAACACAGTATGATTGAATAAATGGTCTGTTGGATGGAAAGCATGCCCATCATGACATAAGTTCACTAGATCTTTTCTGTTACTTATCCGCTCATCGAACTGTCTCTAGAGTTCGCACACGGTGGAAAAAATCACCCTGCAAATTACCGTTGTGTGTGTTATGGTGCGGCTTGTTTCTTCCTGTCGACGCACATGTTATTGTTCTGTCATGCTGCGTGGTCTATACGGTTTCACTGGCATGAAAGGGAAGTAATGAAACATTCGAACGGAAGCAAATTGTCATCGTTCAAGGTGTGAAGCGTTGAGTCACAGAGATGTTGCTCAATATACTAAGAAGTGAGGTTAGAGATATAATAAGACGATTTTAAGAGATTGCATAGAATCTGTCTCTCACGAAGGACAGCAAAGGAAAACTAAATAAATAGAATGACTTGTAACCATTAGAACGATTAAGCGTAGTCACTGATTAAGCGCACTCAAAATTACAATACACCTGCAGCAAAAATGTAAGGTGGAAGTAAGTGAACCAGCTGTTCTTAAGGTTACCAGAGAAGAAGGGTATAACGGAAGAATCTAAAGGAAAAAGCCATAAATTAGAAAGTGGATCGAGGCAAAACCCTCCAGTTCGCAAGGGACCACTTTCACATAGGGTCAAAGTGGTAGCATAATGATATATTAGCTGATGAGAACAAATTCAGCATTTTTTATCGAACGAAATGCTATGCTGTTGCGAAAGTCAAACGACGAACTGTAGGCTACACATTTGCAACCTGTCGTAAAATATGGCGGGGAGAGTGTTCTGGAATTTTGGAATGGGGCTGTATTTTGCCATCTGGTGTGTGAGATATTATTTTCATTGGCAGCACATTAAACAACAATGGAACTCTGAGCATCCTGAAGCAAAATTTGCACATGAGTGCAGAAAGGTTGGGAATTAAATCTACACTCAAAATTTTCCAAGACAATGGCGAGAAACACAGACCATACCTTGTAAAGGAACTGCTTCTTTTGAACCATCCAGTCAGTCAGACACTACCTCAGTTGCTACACGTTAACTCCGTAGAGAATGAACGGGACGTACTCAACAGAAGGGTCAGAAGAAATGCAATCAGCGTGAGGAAAAGAAACTCGCCAGGGACGTATTTTGAATCTATAAACCTGTAAACTAAAGCTACGGTGCAAATCCTACAAGGGACTTTTTTTGGCAACAAAGTCGCACATACAGCATTTTAGAGCAACTTTTGAATTAAAAGCTGATATCGCGGCATTTAAGGTCTAATATTTAATTCTGTAAGATTTTACTACACAATTTATGATTTTATATGTCGCAGACATTTTGGAATATTTGAAGAAACACTTCAGAGCCAAGATCGTATTTAAATATTTATTTTGAATTTATGAACAGTTTCAACAGTATTTTGCTGTTATCTTCGGATCTGCAGTACGACACAGACACACACTGTATTTGTAAACATATTTTCTATAGTAGTAGTAATGAAATACATAAGTATAATATTTTACATTTTGGTAACATACCTCATCTTTTTCAAAATTGTGGCATATATTTTGACATTGTGGAGAGTTAAATAGTTCGGTAATGCAGCCCCTACCAGCAGATAAATCACAACCAATCTCAGCTATACTCCATGTCTTCCAAGCCAAGATGTTAGCATCTGGAAATGCTTCAAGGCCACCATAATTTGCTTGGTTGCCCCATACAACTTTCACCGATCACGCGCACCCACACACGTGCTCGTCTGGACTTGTGTTGAGTCGGTCGCTGTAACAAGCAAGTTATCTCTTATGTCCGCTAGGTGGCATCATGGTAACAGATGTTGTAATTCGAATTTGCGTTAGATAACTATACAAAACGCTTATAAGGAACGTGTACAGAAGTCCAAATCTGAAGTTAAAGAAACTTACAGACATTTAGTAAAGACTACACAGTAATAATAGTTGTCAATATGCAGCCTTTCATAAAGAAGCAATATCGTCATTTAAGTAATGCATTGCTAAAAAACTTTGTTCTGCAACGTACATGCCACATTCATTGGAATTAAAAGCAATACAGCTAAAGTTTTTTTAAAAATGTTTTAATATTTAAAATTTTATTTTCATTGCACATCGCAACATCGCAAGTTCTGTGCGAAAACATTTGAAAAATGATGAGCACTATTGTATAAGGCACGAAATATTTATTCTCACGATTTCTTAGTTTTTTTCTAAAGCAATATTTTCAGGACAATTAACTAATTTATGGGTAACGTATTTTATTCTGAAATCACTATTTTTTATCACGCTACCTGGCGTCACAAACTTACAAATCACCAACGTAGTAACATCAGTGTACAATAACAACAACCTGACGTAACATTTCAACTCATAAAATATGCGCAGTTACCTACGAACAACCTCCAAGATTGCACATCACATAGTGTCTAGATGGCATCATACAATCCGTAAAAAAAAAAATCTTAGTATGACCTTGCCATAGGATTTTACATGAATGTCATGTTTTCCCGTTTATCTGTATATTTATTTTAAAAACTTCTGTCAGCTAACAGGCTTAAAAGGTAGCTTACTTGTCACAGTACCTGACTCAGTACAGCTACAGATGAGCACGTGTGTGGTCGCAAGTAATTGGCGAAAGTTGCATGGCAACATGATTACATAATAAATAGTATTTTTATTAATGACATAATCATTGATAGTGGTTTACCTGCTGGTAGGTCTCGCATTTCCAAGCTATTTAACTTTTTAACAATGTCAAAGTATACACCACAATTTTGGAAAAGATGATGCACGTTACAAATATGTAAAATATCATACTTTCGTATTTCATTGTTGCTGACATAGAAAACTGTTTAAATACGTAATGTGCGTCCATGTCATATATCAGTTTCAAAGACGACAGCAAAGTACTGTTGAAACTGATCATCAATTCAGATTAAATATTTAAAAGCGATGTGGCTCTGAAGTATTTCAAATGACATCATTTATAATTTTATAAATTGATAGAATTAAAAAATGAAAAGAATTTAAATCATTAAGACATTTTCTACGATTTATCAACATCATTATGAACAACTATATTTGTTTGTAATGAAAAAGCATTTGAGATTCGTATCCAAACAAAAAGCAATATTTCAGTTTTATAAATTGTAAGCTGTGTGAAAATTCCTAGCAGATTAAAACTGTGTGCCGGACTGAGATCCGAACTCGGAACCTTTGCCTTTCGCGGGCAAGTGCTCTACCATCTGAGCTATCCAAGCACGACCCACGACCCGTCCTCACAGCTTCAGTTCTGCCAGTACCTCGTCTCCTACCTTCCCAACTTCACAGAAGCACATAAATAATGTGCAACGTTGGGTTGCTCTTGCTCGTAATGGATGAAACGGTGTTGCTAACCTCAACGTGCTTAACTGAGCTCGGAATGGACGATCACATATGGCTACCGACAAGGCTCATCGAAATCGGACTGATCAACTCATCAGAGACAATCGCCGCATAACAGTTCTCAGATACGTGATGCATCTCTCGAGAGCATGTACAGGCCATCACCGCAGAAATGCGGCACAGGAAACTGTGTCCACTGTGGGTGCCTCGAATGCTCACTTCTGACATGAATCGAACGAGACTGGACTAAGTCAAATGCTTGAAGATGACGGGTTGCTTAACAACATCACGTCGGCTGATAAAAGCTGGGTGCACCATTTTGACGGCGAAAACAAGAGAGCGTCAATGACGTTCAGTCACAAAGGAACATCAACGCCAAAAAAGTTCAGGACAGCAGGCATGGTCATGCTCACAGAGTTCTGGATCTTGGAGTTGTGGTGCATTAGAAATTCAAGCCTAAAGGCACCAACATAAACTCCGCAAGATACTGCGAGACCCTTAGAAAACTGAAAGCTCGTCCACACATGAGGCACCCTTTCCTTCAGCACTGCAATGTCATACCACACGCCAGCGCTGCGACGTCTGCAGTGATCTGACCCCTTGCGTTCACTGTTATCGATTGATCCTCAATGCAGTCCCGACATGGCGCCATCCGATTTTGGTCTGTCTCCAAAATTTAAAAAAACGCGGTCCAGGACTCCACTTTGATAGTGATGGGGCTGTGCAAGCAGAGATGAGGGTGAAGCTCTGTCAACGAAGAAAAACATTCTAAAGTGACGGTATCAGCAAAGTACTCTGTCGTTGGGAGAAATGTGTTGATCGCCAGGGTGAGTATGTTGAGAAGTAATAAGGATGTAGAAGAATGTTAATGACTATTGTTTTGCTTAAAAAGCATGAAGGGCTTTCACATAAAGAATTCGAAGGCATCACTTTTCAGCGTGCCCTCGTATTAAACACGCGAACAAAAGTTACGTGCCTCATCCATATTATCAATATATATACACTGTGATCAAAAGTATCCGAACACCAGGCTGAAAATGACTAACAAGTTTCTGGCGCCCTCCATTCGTAACGCTATAATTCAATATGGTGTTGGCCCACCTTTAGCCTTGATGACAGCATCCACACTCTCAGGCATACGTTTAATTAGGTGCTGGAACGTTTCTTGGGGAATGGCAGCCCGTTCTTCACGAAGTACTGCCCTGAGGAGAGGTATCAATATCGTTCGGTGAGGTCTGGCAGGAAGTCGGCGTTCCAAAACATCCCAAATTTTTCCTATAGGATTCAGGTCAGGACTCTGTGCAGGCCAGTCCATTACAGGGATGTTATTGTCGTGTAGCCACTCCGCCACAGGCCGTGCGTTATGAACAGGTGCTCGATCGTGTTGCTCTTCAACAGTGGGAAGCAAGAAGGTGCTTAAAACATCAATGTAGGCCTGTGCTGTGATAGTGCCACGCACAACAACAATGGGTGCTCCATGAAAAACACGACCACACCAAAACACCACCGCCTCCGAATTTTACTGTTGGCACTACACACGCTAGCAGATGACGTTCACCGGGCATTCTCCATAATCACACGCTGCCATCGGTTTGCCACGTTGTGTACCGCGATTCGTCACTCCATTCAACGGTTTTCCACTGTTCAATCGTCCAATGTTTACGCTCCTTACACCAAGCGAGGCGTCGTTTGGCATTTACCGGCATGATGTATGGCTTATGAGCAGCTGCTCGACCATGAAATCCAAGTTTCCTCACCTCTCGCCTAACTGTAGTAGTACTTGCAGTGGATCCTGGTGCAGTTTGGAATTCCTGTGTGATAGTCTGGATAGATGTCTGCCTATTACACATTACGACTCTCATCAACTGTCGGCGGTCTCTGTCAATCAACAGACGAGGTCGGCCTGTACGCTTTTGTGCTGTACGTGCCGTTTCACGTTTCTACTTCACTATCACATCAGAAACAGTGGACCTAGGGATGTTTAGGAGTGTGGAAATCTCGCTTACAGACATATGACACAAGTGGCACCCAATCACCTGACAACGTTCGAAGTCCGAGAGTTCCGTGGAACACCCTATTCTGCTCTCTCACGATGTCTAATAACTAGTGAGGCCGCTGGTATGGAGTACCTGGCAGTAGGTGGCAGCACAATGCACCCATTATGGGGGTGTCCGGATACTTTTGATCACATTGTCTACACACACACACACACACACACACACACACACACACACACACACACACATTGGTGTGCAAAGCTAAGAGAAAAAAAGTAGCTTTCACATGATGTGTCACTGCCGGGTAACATTGCTCGAAACTTGGACCACATATAGAAAGAGCTGCTACAGTGTAGTACAGAAGGTAAGTGAAAGGAAACGCAATGAGACGATCAGAAATGACACTTTTATTCAAAGACAATAGTTACACCGAAGCTAGGGTATGTTACCATCATGGACGGCAATAAATGCTGAGCAGCTTTCTGGCCACAAGGTTAGGTGTTCTTGTGGTAGGGCGTCCGGTCCTCCACCAGCGCGGCTGACGATTGCTGGATGCTTTTTTTTTTTTAAATCTCATTCTGTTCGCTCTTTTTCGTTGCGTCTGCTCGGGGCGGACGTCGTAAGACACCCGTTGAATTTCGTTGTTGATCGATTAGCTCAGTTTTTTTATTACAGAGGGCTGCTAACCCTCTGACCGAACGCGCTGAGCTACCGTGCCGGCTTACTCATTGATGCATGTGGACGTGCCGCAATATCTCTCCGCAACGTATTCCACACGTGCTCGACGGGATTATAGTCGGGGGAACGGACAGGCCAGTTCATTCGCCGAACTCGTTCAAAGAGTTCCGCCACCTGCGCAGTCCGACGCGGTCACGCATTGTCACCCACGACAATGTAGAGAGGGTCGACTGCACCTCTCAGATGTTCAATGTCAAAATGACGTTGGCGGGCGAGTGTGCTGTTTTCACAGATTTGGAGGTCAGTACTCCTTGCAATAGTATATCATCAATGAAACTCGCAAAACGAGCTGAAATCGGCGTGACACACAATAAACTACGTACCAAGCACCCGGATATAATTGTACTCAGTTCCTTTAACACATTAAGTTACATATAATTTCTCGTTTTAAATGATTTCAATCGTACGATTACGACTTTGCTACGATGAATCGTATATACCGCGAAGGGGGATTGGGGGGGGGGGGGGGGGGATTATCATTAAAGTGTATTACCCACAGGGGTCCATTGTGGGCTGTAGTTATCGTATGGCAGCGAATCTTGGTAGATATTCTAATGCTTTAATGCGAAGCCGATTTACATTTTTAAAAAATTAGTTCCAATTTTGCTCACCAGGTGTAAATCTAATGCTGTACAGCATCTTCTCGACATCTCTGGTGCTCATACTGAACAAACTGTTAAAGCAGAGGTTAATAATATCACCTTTATCACTTGTTTTATCTTTTCTGGCCATGTCCTGTTCCTAATCCGTTACATAACCAAAGATTTCTATACGTCTTTCTTGTATTCACAGCACCATATTTGTACCTGGTGGCTAAAACTGGAACTAATTTTTTTCTTACGTAAAACGGTTCTGCATTAATGCATTCGAATATCTACGAAATTTCGCATCCATACGATAATTGCAGCCCACATTGGACCTCTGCAAGAAGGTGCATATCACTTGGTGTTACATTTCACTGAGACTTTATAATTGTAGCCTATGTGGACATTAACAGGAGACAGAGTAATACTTTAATCGCGTTTTCCTATTCGTATTAGAAGAATCACCTCCATATTTAGTGACTGGGATGTATGGAAGCTACAGCATTGAAAATAAAAAGTTCTCAGTTTGCCACGTCATTATCCTGTTAATAAATATCAGCCTCTTGGAGCGCTAGTTTCATTTCAGCTGTCAACAGGTTCCTTTTTATTTTGGCCTGTAGAGTTCCACGACTTTTTATGGTAGACTTTGGTACTTCTTGGAAAGTGGATGAGAAGCGAAGCAGCAATGGGCCGGACAGCATGGAGTCTCTAGATGCTGTTGCCGAGTTAAAAGACATGTTTGAACTTCTGCAACGGCAGCCATTGTCTTATGCTCATTACTGACTGACGTCAATCTCTTACTGCGCCAGGTCAGATTACTGAATACTGTCTGGTTTTTGTGAACGGTAGGTAAAGGGACATGGCATATTGAATGTGTTTATGGAATATATTCAAGATTTGCTCTTGTAGAGTACTTTAGTATTTTTCTTTCACGTGATGAGAGGATTTGTGTGGTAGTGTGATGAATTTATTCTAAAATGAAGGCAGTTCAATTTTTCTTTTCATTAAATGCTTGATACGCCAACGGCCTTGTCGCAGTGGTGACACCGGTTCGCCGCGCGGGATTAGCCGAACGGTCTCGGGCAATGCAGTCATGGGCTGTGCTGCTGGTCCCGGCGGAGGTTCGAGTCCTCCCTTGGGGATGGGTGTGTGTGTTTGTTCTTAAGATAATTTAGGTTAAGTAGTGTGTAAGCTTAGGGACAGATGACCTTAGCAGTTAAGTCCCATAAGATTTCTCACACATTTGAACATTTTTGAACACCGGTTCCCGTCAGAAAACAGAAGTGAAACGCTGCCGGGCTTGGCTAGCACCAGGATGGATGATCGTCGATATCTGCCAAGGGCTATCGGCAAGCGGGGTGCACTGAGCCCTTGTGAGACCAATTGAGGAGCTACTTGTTTGAGAAGTTGCGGCTCCGGTCGCGAAAACTGGCAACGATCAGGAGAGCAGTGTGTTGAGTACATGCCACTCGATATCCGCATCCACTGGGGCTTGTCAACTGAGGATGACTCGGCGGCCGGTCGTTAGCGTTGGGCCTCCCGAGGCCTGTTTGTACGGAATTTGACACGTTTTTTTAGGCAAAACTGTTTATTCCTTGGATTTACGCTGTCTACTCTTTGGAACTCTCTTGCGCCCGGAACGGCAGAAATTTAATTGTCGGAAGAAGTTGGATGTAACGGTCAGAGCGCAACTTTTAAGGCCCCAGTAGGACTTATGTTCTCAATAAGTTACGATAGTCAGGAATATGTTCTCAATTTTTACGTTAGGCCTCTATTGCATACGAGCCAACTTAGCAGAACTGATATTATTAAGGGACTAGCACTCGGGAACTGAATGCTACATTTCTGTCAGTTAAATCTAATCTTTAACCATATAAACGAGAACAGCGGCAAACTATTGGGAGTCTTTTTTCTCGCCGAATTGAGATTGTTGTCAGGGCGGTGTTATGTGGTATGATCGTGTTGTATCCTGCGTGTTGCTAATTTTTTGCCCCATTTGCTTATGTAGAGCTACCATTATATTTCAGCCAGTTAACAACAATGTTTTGAAACGAACTGTAGTTGTAGTCTCAGTCAGCCGACAGTGGTGCTGATTCTAGACCAACTAACAATAGAACTACGCCGCTCCGTGACAAATATTTGTCAGATGAGTTACAAGCTGGTGAAGCACATTGTTCGTGAGATAAATAAAATATTTATCTGTCGCCGGCCGCAGTGGCCGAGCGGTTCTACGCGCTTCAGTCTGGAACCGCGCGACCGCTACAGTTGCAGGTTCGAATCCTGCCTCGGGCATGGATGTGTGTGATGTCCTTAGGTTAGTTAGGTTTAAGTAGTTCTACGTTCTAGGGGACTGATGACCTCCGCTGTTAAGTCCCATAGTGCTCAGAGCCATTTGAACAATTTTTGTCATTCAGCACTCCGCAAGAGGTAGGTTATAGTTTTGTGTAGAAATATATTAGTAAGGAATAGAGTAACTTGTTTTTTGACTGCAGTGAAACAAAAAGACGAAAACAGTAGTAAGTAGTGCTATTCCAGTAATGGAGCGGCTCTCATAACATTTTGATTACATTACTTTTTACGTTATAACGTGGCATATTCCGTCTGTAGGCCTAAATTATTCGGTGTGCGAACATACGTTTCTTGCTCGTACTTACCACGCAGCGACACTTTCGTCTAGTGATTACGCCACGAGTAGCAGCTTTTTCTAGCGGGATGATTCAGATGCTTGCTAATGGACCTGGGCTCTCTCTCGTGTTGCGTGGCCGGAAGGTCCATATATGAAAGACAGGACGGTTTGACATTAGGACCGCTATTTAGTCTTCCAGCTCTGACGCATATGCCTGACCATCACGGAATATTCGGTAATCTCAAGGGAATTTTGACACTAGCATGTACTGTGGCGTCATCTCGAACAGGGAGCTGTCAAAACTGAGAAGCTGGTCAGTAAAGAAGACGTTTACTATTTCCGTCTTAATCTATTCCCTGGAAGGACATATAAATTCATTACTCATATGTAGAATATGGGAACATTTTTGGCCACTTGATAGGCCATCTGCAGCGGCTATATCAGTCATCCAGTCTGGATGACTCACGTGCGTGGCTGTGGGCCTGGTTTCACCAAATTGGTAGCCGGAAGGCTCTCACATGGAAGAAACGACAGTAATTTTGGTACTTTCAACATAGCAGCTCAGTTAGCAATCGTGATACTCTAGTATATAAGAAACTATCACCCTCGATTGCGGTAAAGAAACCAACCTTTACCTGGGTTGCAACCCAAGTAATATAGCCTTCTTCAGAAGATATACCTGATTCTATAATATGTCTACGAGGGCATGGTCTAGAAATAAAACTAAAACAGCTTGAACCTATGTACCGCATTTTTAAAATATGACTACGCCTATTCAAGCTGTTTTAGTTTTATTTCTAGACCATGCCCTCGTAGACATATTATAGAATCAGCTATATCTTTTGAAGAAGGCTCAATTACTTGCGCTGAAACGTAGGTAAAGGATGGTTTCAATACCGCAATCGAGGCTGATAGTTTCTTATATAACGAGAATAATGTTTGCTTCCGTGTATTCATTCGCCACTGGCTCTTCTCTTCTTCCCTGAGGCTCTGATGTGTGGGTTTAACCGTTACGGAATATTCTGTTTTGTCAATCAACATATGACGCCAGTCCGTTTTTAAAATTGTAGGAAAGGCAGAAGAATAAACTAAATAATGTTTTGTATGTGTCCCACTTTGTTCGGTTTTCTGTCAACTAAAGCAAGACGTGCGTGATCGTAAGAGTAAAATGGTTTCTAGAATCCAGAAGGCAGTGACACCTAAAGTCCGGTAACTTTCGCAGTTATTTAAAATTTTCCACTGGTACAGTTACCACTTTATGAAGACATCAACAACGTAGGATCTGAAGTTACCTCCATGACTCCAGTGAGGACTTGTGCTGCAACGACGGCGAGTGCCCAGTCTTCTGTGTTCCTTTTGTCGCTGTACTGCAACATACCGCGGACTACCGCCCCAGGATCGACAGTACTGACTGTTGGCAGTCCTCAATGTTTACCAACCCGCCACATGCAGCTAATAGATGTCTGCATCACGATCTTATTTCTCTGTGAAGAATAAAAGTTATTTCTCTCTTGTCTTTAAAGATAACTCTCCAGCTCTCTTCCGGATCCCTTTTCGGCTATTTTGTTTAACTTAAGACGTTTCGATTCGTCTCTTATGATTTTAAGTACTTTTTCTCTCTTTTGGGCCGGCCGCTGTGGCCAAGCGGTTCTAGGCGCTTCAGTCCGGAACCACGCGACTGCTACGGTCGCAGGTTCGAATCTTGCCTCGGGCATGGATGTGTGTGATGTCCTTAGGTTACTTAGGTTTAAGTAGTTCTAAGTTCTAGGTGACTGATGACCTCAGATGTTAAGTCCCATAGTGCTCAGATCCATTTTTTCTCTCTCTTTCGGATTGAGCGACGTCTCTGAACTGAATACAGTGCCTAGTAATACGGTCCGGCGTCCCAATTTCTCCTCAGTCACAATCACCGTTGAGTCGACGCCCTGTTCTCTTCAGATAGGTGGACTGAGGTCTATGTCGTGTAAGAGAATGGATCAAACTACTCAAGAGTAGAACACACTTCATTTGAAGTGTTTCCCAAACATTTGGAAAGAACTCGTAGACGAATCGTCCTGTTGTTCTTTTAAACAAGTACTCCTGCGACTTTCGCATTATGCATGCTGTGAGTTGCTGCTTGGTGTTTGCTTTTTATCATAATATGTCTCTGAATGTACCATCATCACCTCCTATTAACCAATACTGTCTGCCTTTTTTTCTGATTACTAGGTCTAGGGGATGTATTTCTAATATTACGAGAAGAGCTTTTGACATACAAGGTTCAGTCATCTTAATGTGGCCTCCTATAAAAAACCAGAGTAACCACTATTTGCACCTTGGACTTGCAGGAAAAGAGTCTGTGAGGTTCTGGAAGGTAATGACAGTGATGTGGAGCCATGCCGATTCCAGTGCTGTCTCCAGATGCGCTAGGTTTCACCATTGCGGATCCATGCCGCAAACAGCCCGATGGAGGTGATCCACCACATTTTCTATTGGGTTTAAATTCTGGGAGTTTGATGGCCAGGGGATATGGTGAACTCATCCTGGTGCTCTTCAAACCATGTACGTACCGAGTTGCGGGACACGTTGCATTATCCTGCTGATAGATGCCATATAGGGGAGGACACGGTACCAACAGTAGATTCACACTTGTGTAGATCCACTGTGTTTACCAGATTGCCCCCAGACCATAATACTCCCTCCTCTGCCCCGTAACCTTCCTATGATCTGCAAGGCCGTACATGACAAAGATCATCTGTCCTTTCTTTTTTCCTTTCTTTCACTGGTGCCATGTCCCACGCTGACGCAGGGTCGGCATTGTTGGCATTGTTAGGAACGGATTTGGCAAGGTTAGTGGAAAGGGGTGGCCGGATGCCCTTCCTGCCAACACCCCCCCCCCCCCCCCCTGTGGACGGAATTAGTGTACCCCTGCTGTCTGCGTCTAGTGTAATTCATGGATTAGTGCGAACGTGTTCAGATGTCTGTGAGTCGTGTAACTGAGGCGGAACGTGGGGACCAGCCCGGTATTCACCTAGCGGGATGTAGAAAACCGCCTAAAAACTACATCCAGGCTGGCCGGCACACCGACCGACGGCGGTAATCCGCCGGGCGGATTCGATCAGGGGCCGGTGCGCCTACCCGAGTCCAGGAAGCAGCACATTAGCCCTCTCGGCTAACCTGGCGGGTCGACAAAGGTCATCTGTCCAATAGAGCATAAACTGTGAGTCATCTGAAAAGGTCGCCTGTCGTCACTCAGTGGACGTCCGTTTGCGGTACTGGTGTGCAAATTCCGGCCTTCGTCGCTGACAAAAATATAGTCAGCGTGAGTGTGTGAACCAGGCTCCTACTGCGGAGACGCATATGCAGCAACGTTCGCTGAAAGGCCGTTGAGAAGACACTGTTGATATCTCCTTGGTTCATCTGGGGTGTCAGTTCAACAACTACAAACGTCGTCGTCCTCTGTGATAGATGGTTCGTCGTGCATCACAGCTGCTTCAGTGCCTGTTTTGGATAGCACCATTTGGCCACGCACGGTATACTTTTAACCACGGCGGCACGTGAACAGTTTACAGACTTAGCCGTTTCGGAAATGCTTCCACCCTTAGCCCCAAAGCCAAAGATCATGCCGTCTTAGACGACTGCATCGTTTCTCCATGCCCTCCTCTGCTAGTGCTGCCACCTGCTGTCTGTGAGTGGTTACTGCACTTTTACGTCGAACATAGACGTTGGCCACATTAATGTGACTGGACCTTGTAGAAATTATATTTTATCAAGAGCGCCGCCTTGAGGAGAACGTTTCAAAACACAACCACAGTAGCTCGATGATGATAATAATAATGAGCGTATGACATTGGTGGCCGGGAGATCCCTCGCGGGGCGGTTCGGCAGCCGCTCCACAAGTTCTTTAAGGCCACTACGGCGACTTGCGAGTGAATGAGGATGAAATGATGATGAATGACACACAACACCCAGTCATCTCGAAGCAGAGAAAATCCCAGACTCCTCCGGTAATCGAACTCGGGACCCCGCGCGCGGGAAGCGAGAACGCTACCGCAAGACCACGAGCCGCGGACTTCGATGATGATGATGTTTGATTTATGGGGCGCTCAACTGCGCGGTTATCAGCGCCCGTACAGAATTCCAACCTTTGCTCAGTGCAAACTCGCCACTTTCATGAATGATGATGAAATGATGAGGACAACACGAACAGTAGTTCGAGACAGGGCTGTTGTTCGCTCTTGTAGCCGCCCGCTAAGGTCGGTCGCGAGCAGGAAGGAGGAAGGATGTGGCAGACCGCCGACGCTTTGCCTTGCGGAGGGAAGCGGGGCGGCCACATCGTCGGTAGGCGCTATCTTTGTGGGCTGTTCAACAAACAGGCAGATGGAGTTTAAATTTGCCACCTTTCCGCCACATCAGAACTTAGGAATTCCTCGTTGCATTTGCACTGATACACGCTGATGAACGTTACCACTGTGTTTCGTGTAGATGATCATCGCTGCTCGAGCGTACTGCTGTATAGGTCTATTTTCTTAGTTCTCGATTTTTCACGGCATGCCAAACCAGACGTTCTCTGATTTTTATTTTCTTGTTCACTCACAAGCGTTTCTTTCCCCTGAAGGCTGCTCTGTAGTTTGCCAGCGACTTTGCATGTATTATAGAGAATCAGATGAATACTGTTTCACATTTGGGAGAAGTGTTCATAGGACAGAGAGGAAGGAAAGGATGATCAAAGTTTAACGACCTGTCGACAGCGAGTTCATCGGAGACAGAGCGTAAACTTCGATTCGACGTGGATGTTGAACGACAGTGGCCCCGTCTTTTTCAAAGGAACCATCAGGGATTATGGTTAAGTGGTTTAGGGAATAAACAGTAACCCTCCCTCCACACTCCCACTTGATTCTTTAAAAGATCGAACTCGCGTGTATAAGACGCCATATCTCCCGAGATATGTGTCGTACAATGACATAATGTTGCAAATGGTTCAAATGGCTCTGAGCACTATGCGACTTAACTTCTGAGGTTATCAGTCCCCTAGAACTTTAAACTACTTAAACCTAACTAACCTAAGGACATCACACACATCCATGCCCGAGGCAGGATTCGAACCTGCGACCGTAGCGGTCTCTCGGCTCCAGACTGTAACGCCTAGAACCGCACGGCCACTCCGGCCGGCCCATAATTTTGCAGCTACGTTCGGTGTTATAAATGGTAAGTCAGGAGGAAGGGTGTATGCTCTAATAGCTGAAAGTATTAGTGATTCTGAGCAAAGAACTTCGTACGGACACATGCCCTCTTCCGAATGCTTTCCGCGATAACACATTTAATATTAGTTTTATACGTTTGTCTTGAATAACTCGTAAACCGCACATTTCAGCGTAGACATGTCACAGTACGAAATTGAACTATACTAAATTTCCTACAAAGAAGGCTTATTAAGTTTTTCTCTGGGTCTAATAGTTTGTGCCAAGAGAGAGCGAGAATACTGGAAATCTCGCTCTCTCTCTTCGGGTTGTAGATTATGTAGCTTTTATAGGCCAGTCTGAGATACCGTAACTCCCCGGCTTTATAGGCCGCAAGTATCCTGTATCAACTAATCATCCTGGAGTTGAAGCTCTTTTTTTCCGTGTTTGCTTTAGCAATGTTTTTGGGTAGCAAAACACAGTTTTGTTTTTTAACCCAAACATGTTTCACTACAGTTGCAGCATCTTCAGTGGGCGTTTATTTTTCATCTGTTAAAGATAAAGAATGTTATTTACTGTTTGTATACATGTAACTATTAGTTTTTAAATCGGAATTACAGATATTTGAAAAAAAAACATAAATTATGAACTCATACCTTTTTACCACATGATGTGGTTTTTCTGATGTGTTCGTGTTTCTATAGTGACTGTTTTGTTCCACAGGTTGTCATCTGCAACCACTTACACCTTAAAGTAGATAAATTGTTTAAGCCAAAATTACGATTTGAAAATTGTTATTTCTATGCCTGAAACTAATAAATTCTATGTGTGTGTGTGTGTGTGTGTGTGTGTGTGTATTTACATAATGTTTCACTTACGTTTTCTTTTTCCTCATCTTCATCACTGTCAAACACTATATACTGAGTTGCCACTGTCACTGTCACTATGGTTTTTTTGAGTCACCGGTAGTTTTAGTGTTAATTACTGAAGGTCATTTTATCTTCTGGTGTAGCAGCCGCGGATATGACAATTCTGTTCACATCATAATGGATCATTTATGTTGTATTTCATTAGCGATGTACTGTGCTGCCTGTCGGTAGCGGCAGGAGGCCAGCAGCCTTGTCACCGACTGAGGTTTGCAGACAGGAGCAAAACAGTTAAAAGGGATCAGCGCAATGCTGGCACCATACCACGTTTTTTGCTTATACGAAGGTAGAAATGACACTCGCGAAAATAATGACAGCGCTATGAGCCAAATGAATATCTCCCAATTAGCGCCAAGTTTTTTCCGCTACTGGTAGCAATTTGTCCTGGACAAACAGCAGTGGCATCCGGCAGCATTAGGATTGAAATCGTCATCTGGTCCTCTACATTTGGATATTCCGTGGTTTCTCTACCTCCTACAGCTCCCTATACTACCATGGACTTTATTCCCTGATGCTTTAACACATGTACCATCATCTTGTCTCTTCTTATTGTCAGTGTTTTCTATATGTTTCTTTCTTCGCAGATTCGGCGGATAATATCCTCATTCCTTATCTTATCATTCTGCTTAATTTTCTACGTACTTCCGCAGTACCACGCTTTGATTCTCTTCTGTTCCCGTTGGAACGTGCTACTTGGGTCGAATAATACGACAGAAAGCGGCAGGGCCAAACGTGCATAATTTGTGTTAAACAATGTTTATTAGCTTGCCAATTTAAATACAATAAAACAGATAAATTTAACAACCTCACAGGAGCACAATAAAATTTTTTCTTAAACCCCTGTTGAAATCTGTATAACAAATGCACAAAACATTAACAAAATTTCTGTTGGTGTAAATAATTAACACAACCAAAACTTGCCAAACACTGAATCCGCAGGACTATCTTGTACAAAAAAATGGTTCAAATGGCTCTGAGCACTATGGGACTCAACTGCTGAGGTCATTAGTCCCCTAGAACTTAGAACTAGTTAAACCTAACTAACCTAAGGACATCACAAACATCCATGCCCGAGGCAGGATTCGAACCTGCGACCGTAGTGGTCTTGCGGTTCCAGACTGCAGCGCCTTTAACCGCACGGCCACTTCGGCCGGCTATCTTGTACAATGACCTCTCTTTTGCAATATAAATTCATACTAAGGTATAACATTAAGGCATAATATAAGGCATACAAATAGCAATCAGGCAACTTCTAAAACTTCAGCAAAATGGTTCAAATGGCTCTGAGGACTATGGGACTCAACTGCTGAGGTCATTAGTCCCCTAGAACTTAGAACTAGTTAAACCTAACTAACCTAAGGACATCACAAACATCCATGCCCGAGGCAGGATTCGAACCTGCGACCGTAGCGGTCTTGCGGTTCCAGACTGCAGCGCCTTTAACCGCACAGCCACTTCGGCCCGCTAAAACTTCAGCACTCGGCAGTGGAGACACCGGGGACACTAACTTCTGACTAAGGAACAATCCAGTTGATGCCAGTAATTAAATAAGAAACAATTAATAAAAACAGCGCCTCAGCATCTAAACATTCTCTGAGAACACGCGCACATGGAACCCTCCTTTAAAAATTAAACTTCACAATCAGCGTACAAGGAAAAAATACACACATCAAAAAGAGTTTTGCATCACTTCGGTTCCGAGAGTTCCGGAACCTGTACAGAAAATTGGAGTAGAGATCAACATAAACATCATTTCCGTTCTTTATATTGCTCATGAAAACCACACATTGCATGTTGTACCATCATACAGCGAGACCTTCAGAGGTAGTAGTCCAGATTGCTGTACACACCAGTACCTCTAATACCCAGTAGCGCGTCCTCTTGCATGGATGCATGCCTGTATTCGTCGTGGTGTACTATCCACAAGTTCATCATGGCACTCTTGGTCCAACGGCGACTCGGCTTAGATCCCTAAGAGTGGTTGGTGGGTCACGTCGTCCATAAACAGCCCTTTTCAGTCCATCTCAGGCATGTTCGATAGGGTTCATGTCTGGTGAACATGCTGACCACTTTATTCGAAGATGTGCACAATGGGGGCGCGAATTGTCGTCCATGAAGACGAGAGCTCACCGATTGCTTCCGATATGGTTGCACTATCGGTCGGAGGATGGCATTCACGTATCGTACAGTCGATACGGCGCCTTCCATCACCACCAGCGGCGCACGTCGGCCCCACATAATGCCATCTCAAAACAGCAGGGAACCTCCGCTTTGCTGCACTCTCTGTACAGTGTGTCTAAGGCGTTCAGCTTGACCGGGTTACCTCCAAACACGTCTCCGACGATTGTTTGGCTGGTTCAAATGGCTCTGAGCACTATGCGACTTAACTTCTGAGGTCATCAGTCGCCTAGAACTTAAGACTAATTAAACCTAACTAATCTAAGGACATCACACACATCCATGCCCGAGGCAGGATTCGAACCTGCGATCGTAGCGGTCGCTCGGCTCCAGACTGGAGCGCATAGAATCGCACGGCCACTCCGACAGGCACGATTGTCTGGTTGAAGGCATATGCAACACTCATCGGTGAAGAGAACGTGATGCCAGTCCTGAGCGATCCATTCGGCATGTTGTTGGGCCCATCTGTACCGCGCTGCAAGATGTCGCGATTGCACAGATGGACCTCGCCATGGACGTCGGGAATGAAGTTGCACATCATGCAACCTGTTGCGCACAGTTTGAGTCGTAATACGACGTCCTGTGGCTGCACGAAAAGCATTATTCAATATGGTGGCGTTGCTGTCAGGGTTCCTTCGAGCCATAATCCGTAGGTAGCGGTCATGCACTGCAGTAGTAGTCCTCGGGTGGCCTGAGTGAGGCATGTCATCGGCAGTTCCTGTCTCCCTGTATCCCTTCCATGTCCGAACAACATCGCATTGGTGCACTCCGAAACGCCTGGACACTTCCCTTGTTGAGAGCCCTCCCTGGCACAAGGTAACAATGCGGACGTGATCGAACCGCGGTATTGACCGTCTTGGCATGGCTGAACTACAGACAACACGTGCCGTGTACCTCCTTCCTGGTGGAATGATTGGAACTGATCGGTCTTCGAACCCCTTCCTCCGGCCGTTGTGGCCGAGCGGTTCTAGGCGCTTCAGTCGCAGGTTCGAATCCTGCCTCGGGCATGAATGTGTGTGATGTCCTTAGGTTAGTTAGGCTTAAGTAGTTCTAAGTTCTAGGGGACTGATGACCTCAGATGTTAAGTCCCATAGTGCTCAGAGCCATTTGAACCATTGAACCCCTTCCGTCTAATAGGTGCTGGTCACGCGCAGTTGTTTAGATCTTTGGGCTGGTTTAGTGACATCTATGAACAGTCAAAGGGACTGTGTCTGTGATACAATAGCCACAGTCAACGTCTATCTTCAGGAGTTCTGGGAACCGTGGTGATGCAAAACTTGTTTTGATGTGTCTATGATACAAATGACAAATAAGGAAATACAGGATTAATAAGGCGGAGCCTCCAGGAATCTGATCGGGCACTAATTACAGAGTGACCCAGTTTTACAGGTTTAAATTCATATTTAGAGCGATAGGTGCATCCGCTAAGGCGACGGAGGAACGAGCTACAAAGCTTAACGTTCTGACACAGCCAGGAACAAAGAGTACAGCATTACTCAACTTAACGACGAGATCGAGACAGAAGAACAAAAACCTGGAGCCCGGTCTAACGAATCACAGTTCCACTGGCAACGGCCAAGTCGTCAAACCCCAGTGCCACGTCCCACCGTACCGGACGAAATACAATGCGCTCCACTGAACTGAAAAATAAATGAACTACAGCAGCACACTTGCGATTTGCACATCCAAATTACGTAGAAGAATAAAGCATGAAATCAAAACAGGAAGGCTCCCACAATTTTTTTAACCCAACACTTAATAATTCATTTAAACACTGCAATACACGCCTAAATATGATTGTTCCTATGGTAACAGCTGAGTATTACTTTCAACGGGCAAGAGCCCACAGGAACTGCACTTTCATAGAATCTGTTGTAGTTTTACGAGACAATATCGTATTTCATTAAGATGCAAATTTTGGTACTTAATAACCAGGATTACAGCAATTTTATATATACCATCACTCAATAATAAGGAGCTCACCGGATTTCCTTACATATAGTTGCATGTTCTTCCTCAAGTTTTGGGAAACTAAGGTGGAAAGCCCAAGCTCCGTTATCCTATTATGCGTGACATAACCTTGACATATCAGGCTCGTCACTGAAGACAACATTAGTTAAACATTCACCTCTTTAAATGAAACACACACCATATGACCAGGCGAACGGTTAATAGCAGGCAACGATCCGCCGAGCTCTTCATCTCAACATGCGTTGCGTGGCGAGAAAAGCCAAATACCACGCCAAGTGCCGAAACCAAAATCCTTTCCTCCGTTTCCGGCCGCAGCACTCCAGTAATACCACGCGCAATGAGCATGCGCACCAAGTAAGGGCCTACCTCCCGACCGTGCTGTAACCATAACCGACAGACCACACTGTGACCTGTGCTGCCTCGAGGCTCCAGACCTTCGATCATAAGTATAATAGACTGGCCCTGACGTCATGTTCGTGGCTCCAACATCTCTGGGCTGAAGTCACGTGAATGTTGGCAAAACATGGTTGTTTCGTGTTGCGCTTATGGCTGTACTCAGCGTTTTGTCGGGGAAATGGCATTACATGTCACGTGTAAGTGTTTCTATGATAGTGCAGATGCGTTTATTGAAATCTGCTGAAGTGACTTTCATATGTTTTTTAAACTTGAAATAGAGTATCACGTAAATTAAAGTATTGAAAGTGATGCCTGTAAAGTCAGACTCATATTACATTTTGGAAAGTATCTGTGATAATTCGGTTACAGAAGTAAGTATAATCGTTTCTCGTTCCTACTCATAGGTTCCGTAAGGATGAAAACCGAAGGCAGCTTTGGATACAGGCCCTGAAACGGAAAAACTTTAAGCCATTTGCAGATACGCGCCTTTGCTCGAAGCACTTCGCGGAGAATTGTTTTGATAGGTTAGTTATTATTTACAATGTATATCTATAATTTGTATTTACAGTGTCTGTCATTTTTTAAACCTAGGCTCCAAAATTATTTTCTGAATCTGCAAAGTCTCACCTTTCATCTAAAATATCATTTTTTTTAAACTGATAGTTTAAACTTTTGTAAAAATAGTGGGAACTGAACCTTTGAAGTGCACCTAAAATTGATACTCTAAAATGGACCTGCTCCTAAAGTAAACAATTTTGACACCTATAGTGGAAATAATTCCCATAGCCCATTTTCTTTTATAAGTGACTAGAGCTCGCAACGTGGCGAATACAATGTTTAAAGTTTTGACACGAGCCCACTCTTACTGTTTAAAAGAATTTTAACGACATTTTACTATAATTGATAGTTTACAGTAATTTCGTCCCGCTGCCCACCAGAGTGGCGTTCGATGTATTTGCTAGATTTTATAAATGGTACTTCGAACAAATCCAGGTCAAAAGTAGTTCTGGCATAATTTTTCACAAATAAAAAAGTAGTTTTTGTTGGAAGCGTTTGGCAGTCAGTTGAGAAATGTGGGGAAAATCCGATACAAACATAGGATGGCAGACCGCTGATTTGAAATACCGCAACGTTTTGCCAACAGTCAAGTGGTTTATGCTGGAGCCACACTAGCCCCATAGCTTCTGCACAGCAAGGCCAGTCTACTAGTATCTATGGTCGAAGCTCCAGACTTAAACAGCCGAACCCGCGATGAACAAGTGACTCGCGGCCGGCCAAAGCGAAATCGATGGCAAGGATGACGCTACAAGAAAGGGGTACTGGCGCCAGCCCCGCGACGTATCATCCGTTTTCCCACTGTCCATGATTCAAGACTACACAGCGCTGTGTTATAAACGTACTTTCTCAAATATTTCTTCCTCAAATTAAGTTGTACTGGCTCTGAGCACCATGGGACTTAACTTCTGAGGTCATCAGTCCCCTAGGACTTAGAACTACTAAGTACATCACACACATCCGTGCCCGAGGCAGCATTCGAACCTGCGACCGTAGCGGTCTCGCGATTCCAGACTGTAGCGCCTAGAACCGCTCGGCCTCCGTGGCCGGCTAAGTTCTACTATATTGATACCAGTAGACTTCTCTTGGCAAGGAATACGTTATTTCCCTGTGCTAATCTACTTTTTATGCCGTCCTTGCTTCGTTCGTCGTGGGGTGTTTTGCTTCCAAGGCATCAGAATTCCTTAACTTCAACTACATCACGAAAACCAATTTTGATGTTAAATTTCTCGCTGTTCTCGTTTCTACTACTCCTTATTACTTTTGCCGACTTATCCTCAATTCATATTGTGTCTAATCAGACCGTTCAATCCATTCAACAGATACTGTAATTCTTCTTCACTTTCACCGAGGAAAAGAAATGTCATCAGCCAATCTTATCATTGATATCTTTTACCTTGAATTTTAACCCCACTGTTGAATGTTTATTTTATTTGCTTCATTGCTTCTCCGATGTATATATTGAACAGTAGGGGCGGAAGAGTACTTCCCTGTTTTACACCCTTTTTACTCCGAGCATTTTGTTCTAGGTCTTTCATTCTTATTGTTCTCTCTTGGTTCTTTTACATGTTGTATATCATCCGTCTTTCTCTTATTGCTTACTCCTATTTTTCTCAGAATTTCAAACATCTTGCATCACACATTGTCAAACCGATTTTCCAGGTCGCAGATCATATGAACGTGTCTTGGTTTTTCTTCATGCTTGGTTCCATTATCAACCACAATGTCGGAACTGCCTCTCTGGTGCCTTTACCTTTCATAAAGCCGAACTCATTGCCACCTAACAAATCCTCAATGTTCTTTTCCATTTCTCTGTACATTATACCTGTCAGCAGCTTGAATGCAAGAGCTGTTACGCTGATTGTGCGATAGTTGTCTCACTTACCTGCTCTTTCTATCTTCGGAATTGTGTCGACATTTTTCCTAAAATCTAATGATACGTCGCCAGTCTCATATATTCTACACACAAACTTAGATAGTTTTTTGGTTGCCTCTTCCTCCAACCATTTCAAAAATTCCGATGGAATGTTATTTATCCCTTCTTCCTTATTTGATCTCAAGTCTTCCAGAGCTCTTTTAAACGATGTCTTTAGTACTAGATCCCCTATGTCTTTCACATCGACTCCAATTTCTTCTAACGCGTTATCAGACAGGTCTTCCCCTCTCGTAGTCGCCTTTAATGTATTCTTTCCATCTATTCGCGCCTACTCTGGCTCTGATGACATCGTTGTCACCGGGCGATAAACACCAGTGTTTCTTTCTTTTCTCTCGAAAATTGAGCCTTGAAAACTGGATTCGAGATTTGCCCCCTATCACTGGAATGATATCGTTTTCCTGTATTGTTTGTTAGAGATGTTTCATGCTATTTTCTTCGAACGTTGTTAATTTCATTGATTTTAGGCATATCCATGGGAGATGTCCCTTTTGAAACCGTTTCCTATGGGACGACCCAATTGGTTCTCCCTGCCATGCCGCCTGCCCCAACATTAATTTTGTCACCTATGGTTTTGTTAAATAATGTGTACTCCTTGCACGTTTCTGTGTGTAACTAAGCAGAGCAACATGTGCTTGGGAGATGTTAGACACTCTGATGTAAAGAAATATTATTATTATTATTATTATTATTATTATTATTATTATCAAGCATCAGATTGAGATGGGGAATCAACATATACTAGCGTGGCTCCCTTTCCCGTTTAGAAAGTGACGCGTACCATTGTGGAACAGCGAGGCTTTGTGCGAGCGAAGTACGACTTGAGAAGTGAAGTGTGCTAAGAAATTCCAGGACGTCACTCGCACTGAAAATGTACCTAAGGGCCATTTAAAAACTAAGTTTGAAGAATATTACAACGGTGGGAGGGGGGGGGGGGAGGGAATAAAAATAGTATGTTAACGTCGGCCTCGACTGTTCTGTCCACACAATGACACATCGGACACGGATTGGCTCTGTGAAAAAAACTTGGCGCATAGAAAGTAAATGATTAAGGTTGTCCATCTACCAGAGCAAACTCAAATTTAGAGTAATTGACATTATAATTAAGAGCTTGGATTTAACATACATATAACATGTTTACACTTACGTCAATAACAATGACCTTAGCCTGAGTGATTTGAAAAGCTTAGAAATTACGCAGAAATGTCCATTCATTAATCACTCTGTATTTTTTACACATACTAGTCCCACATGCAACAAAACGACAGTATATCTCTGTAGGTCTTAACAAATTACAAATCTTATAATGGCGCCTATGTAATGGCGCGTCCGTATTATACAGGAGATAAAAAGAGAGTGATATAGTCCGGCTGTGGACGATAGGTTGCACGCTTGCTTCTTCTTCTTCTTTTTTTTTAATATTCAAATGTCTTCAGAGTCTGACTTTAATATCGATGTTTTTACACGCGCGTTGAATTAGTCTATAGTTTCTCGGGCGCGTCAGTGGCGCTGGATTCATTTCTCCGTGTAAATCGTCAAAATACATCATTACAATGCGTAGTTAAATATTATACCATGACAAATAAATGGCTCTTGGCCTCTTTCGTTACTCAAATCAGTGTTTTATGTGACGAATGTGGCGGTGTGAAAATACAACATCTCAAGACTAATTTGAACTAGGGTTAATAGTATTCAACTTCAGCGTTCCTACGCAACCGCGCTAGAAACGTAAGCGTAAATTTGCGAATGCACCGTGTGATTACGACACCAGGATGCCTGGCTTCCACTGCAGATCAGAAGGTCAGTGAGTTGCGCATTAACGGAATTCTGAAACACAGTTGTGACGTGACACTGGCACGGGGATTTATCGTTAAGGCAGGAAGGAACAGAAACAGACTTCCGTGTTGGGCAAGATGGTCTCACTTCCCTGCGGTATCTGCGAGATGGGGCATCCGAATAGCACTACGGTAGTCTCCAAGCGTTCGACAATATAAATGGTGCAAGCTGTTCGAGATTCTGAAAAAAGTAGGGGTAAGCTATAGGGAGAGACGGGTCATATACAATATGTACAACAACCAAGAAGGAATAATAAGAGTGGACGATCAAGAACGAAGTGCTCGTATTAAGAAGGGTGTAAGAGAAGGCTGTAGCCTTTCGCCCCTACTCTTCAATCTGTACATCGAGGAAGCAATGATGGAAATAAAAGAAAGGTTCAGGAGTGGAATTAAAATACAAGGTGAAAGGATATCAATGATACGATTCGCTGATGACATTGTATCCTGTGTGAAAGTGAAGAAGAATTAAATGATCTGCTGAACGGAATGAACAATCTAATGAGTACACAGTATGGTTTGAGAGTAAATCGGAGAAAGACGAAGGTAATGAGAAGTAGTAGAAATGAGAACAGCGAGAAACTTAACGTCAGGATTGATGGTCACGAAGTCAATGAAGTTAAGGAATTCTGTTACCTAGGCAGTAAAATAACCAATGACGGACGGAGCAAGGAGGACATCAAAAGCAGACTCGCTATGGCAAAAAGGCATTTCTGGCCAAGAGAAGTCTACTAATATCAAATACCGGCCTTAATTTGAGGAAGAAATTTCTGAGGATGTACGTCTGGAGTACAGCATTGTATGGTAGTGAAACATGGACTGTGGGAAAACCGGAACAGAAGAGAATCGAAGCATTTCAGATGTGGTGCTATAGACGAATGTTGAAAATTAGGTGGTCTGATAAGGTAAGGAATGAGGAGGTTCTACGCAGAATCGGAGAGGAAAGGAATATGTGGAAAACACTGATAAGAGAAGGGACAGGATGATGGAACATCTGCTAAGACATGAGGGAATGACTTCCATGGTACTAGAGGGAGCTGGAGAGGGCAAAAACTGTAGAGGAAGACGGAGATTGGAATACGTCAAGCAAATAATTGAGGACGTAGGTTGCAAGTGCTACTCTGAGATGAAGAGGTTAGCACAGGAAAGGAATACGTGGCGGGCCGCATCAAACCAGTCAGTAGACTGATGACCAAAAAAAAAAAGTCTCCAAGTACGCGCGGATAGTGAAAAAATCAGTACCTCTAACGACTTGACGTAGAATCACCACACAAACTTGGAGCACTGACGGAGAACAGTCAACACAACGATTAGGAGCACTGAGCAGGTATCAGAAATTGGCATGAGAGTTCTGAGGCTGGAGCTACAGAACAGCCCAAATAAAACTGGCTCATAAAACGTTTGTATAACATCTGCATCTAGATCTTTACTCCACAAACCCCCTTATGGTGTGTGGCGGAGGTTGTTTAGTTTACCTCTCTCACTATCCCTGTTCCCTGTCCAACAGCGAATAGTGAGCGGGAAGAACGATTGTTAGTAAGAATCCGTGTAAGCTCGAAACACTCTAATTTCACCTTCATGGCCCTTCCACGAGATGTACGTAGGAATAAACAACATATTGATTGACTCTTCTGCTAACGTATGCTCTCGCAATTTTAAGGGTGACGTCCACCTCTCCTCTTACATCTGACACTCGAGTTGGAGGAGCGTCTCCATAACGCTTTCGTGTTACTAAATACAGTTGTGACGAAATATGCTACTCTTTGGACTTTCTCTATTTCCTCTATCAAATGTTGCTGGCACGTGTCGCAGACTGACGATTCAAGTATCAGTCGAACAAAGCTTTTGTAAGTTTCCTCCTTCGTCAGTGGAATACGCGTCCTGACAATTATTCCAATGAAACTCAAGTCAATGAATATATCTGGTCCTACGACATTCCCTTTGGGGTACGTCAGAAGTTACTTTTCACGTCTGAAACTTTCTCTCCGTTAAGAATAAGTCTCACACAGGGTAAGTTACCTCAGTTAATGAACAGAAGGACTTCACAGGCGATTCTAGAAAAGGCTACCATTGGTATCGATGCAACGCCCTGTGCGATTTATGAAACTGTGGAACGCACTTAACGTCTTCACCTGAGAGGCGGCCACAATATGATTTTCAGTGTTCCGCTGTAGCTCTTCCAGCGTGTAGAGATCATTACATTACATTTAATCTTTCAACTTGCTGAACAGTTACACATCACATTGAGAGAAGTATGGCGATATTGTAGTTATGGAGATTTCTTTGTCGTCCTCATTTAAATCGTCAGGAACGACAGACGCTGTTGCTCCATCTTGGTGAAAACATCCATACTATAGTTTGTCTTATCAGATGTTCAAAACAATGGATTAAACAGATTGTATTGTCACGAAGTGGCGGCAACAGTTTTCAGCACAATTTAATATTGGTCATACACTATACGAGATCAACTTTGTAGCTGAACTGAATAGTTTCTATCGAATAGAACACAAAGTGCCATTCTAAGCAGAGAGAAATCTTCAGACGTAGAAGTACCTTCGTATGAACGACGGCGGAGTCTTGTGTGACAGTCGCTTGTTACAATACAGAGGGTGTAATCGACAACTGTTTATACCTGCTTAAAAGTACCACAATGGTGTAGAGGAAGTCAAGACGAACAATTTGAAAACAAGACCCTTGAGGTCTATCAAGTCGGGAAACGGCATCAAACTAGCCTACAAAAACCACTTAAGCTATAGCGCGTGCTCTCCATGCGAGATTTTGAATATCCTCTCGCCTTCTTTGCCGGTGTTAACTGTCTGAAGTTCATTTCTTTTTCTCGCTAAAATTTTAACAGCATAAAGTTAAGAACTGGGCCGTTTTTTTTCTGTGGCCTTCTAGCTAAGAGGGTATTGTGTGTGTAAGAACTAAGTTTAGGCCGAATTATTAACATGTTTGGCTTTGGAATGACGTTTGTAAAAGTCTCTTTTCTTTCATTACCCTTATACGAAAGTACAAGTTACGAGGAGTGTTCAATAAGTAGTGCAACACTTTTTTGTCTCGCCAAATTTCGGCTGAAAAAACTCAGACCATGTTGTAGGACATAGTGGAAGATTCCCGCTTCAGCCCCTATAGATTCGTGAAGTTCCAATTTGTGGCGTGCTGTACGTAGCCTGCAAAATGACGTCTGTAACGGAGGTGCGTTCAATTAGCTCTAAGCACTATGGGACATAGTATCTGAGGTCATCAGTCCCCTAGACTTAGAACTACTTAAACCTAACTAACCTAAGGACAACACACACATCCATGCCCGAGGCAGGATTCGAACCTGCGACCGTAGCAGCAATGCGACTCCAGACTGAAGCGCCTAGAACCGCTCGGTCACAGCGGCCGGCTTGGTACGTTCCAAGCAGAGAGCTTTCAATGAGTGTCTTTTGCCGAAAACCAGAGCATCACAGATATTCATAGACGCTTGAGAATGTCTACATGGACATGGCAGTAAACAAAAACACGGTGAGTCGTTGGACGAGGCGTTTTTCATCATCGCAACAAGGTCGCGTAAGCCCGTCCGATCTCCCGCGTGCCCGCAGCCACACACAACTGTGACTCCTGGAACGCGTGGACACTCTCATTCGAG
Organism: Schistocerca americana; assembly: GCF_021461395.2. Taxonomy (NCBI): domain Eukaryota; kingdom Metazoa; phylum Arthropoda; class Insecta; order Orthoptera; family Acrididae; genus Schistocerca; species Schistocerca americana. The sequence continues at coordinate 274,672,387 of NC_060126.1, read as the reverse complement.
GTGATAGTCAGAACACAATCAGACACCTCACTGCTCAACTGGACGTATCTGTTGGTAATGCTGACACACTCGTCCACCAGGTGGGGTGCTCAGAGGTGTATGCCCACTGGTTTCCTCGCCACCTAGATGAAGACCATAAACAGCAACGAAGAAGGCTGATCGTGACAATTTTTTGTCGAAGGTTGTCACAGGCGATGGACCATTGGCTCATCACTTTGAGCCGGAAACAAAAAGGCAGTACATGGAACGGCACCATACAACCTGTGTTGTCCTCCCTCATGGCGAAACAGTCAGATCCGAAGCGTATGTGCTACCCTCAGGAAATTAGAGAAGCGAATTCTGCGTGTTCGTTGCCACAAAAATGGAAACAAACTACTTCTTCGCCACGACAACGCAAGGCCTCACACAAGTCTGCACACCCGAGAGGAGCTCACAAAACTTCATTTGATTGGTCTTCCCCATTCACCCTTCAATCCGGATCTCGGACCTTCTGACTTCCATCTGTTTGGCCCAATGAAGCAGTACGTGGATGATGGGGAGGTTATTGATGCAGCCAGACGTTGGCTCTGACATCTACCAGCAGATGATTGGTTTGTGGGGCACTCAACTGCGCGCTCATCAGCACGCGTACAAAGCCCCAATTTTTACACAATCCAATTTTTTTATACAGTCCAATTTAGCCACTGTCACGAATGATGATGGTAATGAAATGACGAGGACAACACTAACACCCAGTCCCTGGGCAGAGAAAATCCCCAACCCGTCGACCAGTAGAGTTGTACCATGAGGGCATAGAGGCCCTCCCAGTAAGGCGGCGTAAGGCCGTTGCATGAACGGAGATTATGTTGAAAAATAGGGTTTTGTAGCCAAAAGAGTGGTGTATTGGAATCCTGAATATAACCAACCTGTTTTTAGGAAGAAAATGCCTTGCAGTATTGACAATACGCCCCTCACTCAGTTTCTAGACGATTCACTGCTTCCGATTTCTAGAGGGATCTAGCAAGACACTGATCTGCAAACAAAGCGATCGAAATGAAGGAGTACCCGATAGGTATGCTATACACGTAACGTACATGTCATTGTGTTGGAATCTTAACTGACCAAAGCTACAAGGAAAACCTCCATAGTCTACGCTTACTTACAATATCTACCGCAGCCTACAGTAGTTTAGCGGCTCTATTGATAGGCCAATTTGAGGTTCATCCCCAGACTGATGGACCAAACGATTCGTCTTGACTTTACACTAGTGTGGTATGTTGTAAACGGTTACCGTTTACACAGTGTATATGAAGTAGTGGCAACATCGGAAGCTCCGTGACGCTCTTTGCGACTAGTGAAGTGCTATACAGAGTAAACGCAAAGCTAGAAAACTGTAGCGAAATGCAGGAATACCTGTTGAAAATCGACGCTCGGCGCAACGTCTGTCAGTTTGATGCACAAACATAAAGAAGTGTAATGTATTGCGCGTAAACTGGTGGAAAGACATGTTATTGTTTGATTACACGATTGACAAAAAATTAGCGGAAGCTGCCATCCATTAAATATCCGGTAGTATGCTTATGGAGCGATATGAAGTGGAAAGGACCTGGAAGAGCAACTGAACGGAATGGACAATATTTTGACAGGAGGATATAAGATGAACATCAACAAAAGTAAAACAAGGATAATCGAATGTAGTCGAATTAAATCGGGTGATGCTGAGGGAATTAGATTACTAAATGAGACACTTAAAGTAGTAAATGAGTTTTGCTATTTGGGAAGCAAAATTACTGATAAAGGTCGAAGTAGAGAGGATATAAAATGTAGACTGGCAATGGCAAGGAAAGCGTTTCTGAAGAAGAGAAATTTGTTAACATCGAGTATAGATTTAAGTGTCGGGAAGCCGTTTCTGAAAGTATTTGTATGGAGTGTGGCCATGTATGGAAGTGAAACGTGGACGATAAATAGTTTAGACAAGAAGAGAATAGAAGCTTTCGAAATGTAGTGCTATAGAAGAATCTGAAGGTTAGATGGGTAGATTACATAACTAATGAGGAGGTATTGAATAGAATTGGGGAGAAGAGAAATTTGTGGCACAACTTGACTAGAAGAAGGGATCGGTTGTTAGAGGGTATTCTAAGGCATCAAGGGATCACCAATTTAGTACTGGAGGGCAGCGTGTGGGTAAAAATCGTAGAGGGAGACCAAAAGATGAATACACTAAACAGATCAGAAGGACGTAGGGTGCAGTAGGTACTGGGAGATGAAGAAGCTTGCACAGGATAGGGTAGCATGGAGAGCTGCAGCAAACCAGTCTCTGGACTGAAGAGCACAACAACAACAGCATGAAGTGGAACTCACATAAAACTAATCACAAGAAGGGCCGGTGGCAGACCGAGGTGCATTAGAAGGCTCCTCAGTAACGGTAGGCCATGGAGGGGGAGCTAGCTTTCAAAACACACATCCGACCGATGTCTAAGTATTGGTCCTTAGCCTGGGACTCTTAACAAGGAAGTTTGACAGAGGAAATAGATAAAATCCGAAAAAGGATAGCTGGTTTCGTAGCCGGTTCGTTTAAATGAGAAGGAGGCACTCGTCAAACTATATTTACATCCACATACATTCTTCGCAAACCAGAACACGGTGGATGGTGGAGTGTCCCGTATACAACTGCTGGTGGTTCGCTTTCCTGTTCCGCTCGCAAATGGAGTGAGGGAAAATATCTGTCTATGTGCTTCCGTACGAGTCCTGATTTCTCCTATCTCGTCTTCGCGGTCTGTACGCGAATGTGTGTTGGTGGCAGTAGAATCATTCTGCGGTCTGTCGGAAATGACGGTTCTCTAAACTTCCTCAACAGTGTTTCGTGGAAAGAACGACTACTTCCCTTCAGGAATTCGCACTTGTGTTCACGTAGTATTTCGGTAACACTCGCGTGTTGGTCGGATGTACCGGAAACATATCTAGCGACCAAGTAGCAGACGCCGCACTGTTAAAATTGCGAGAGCATACTTTCTCCTATATACACTGTAGGGCACAGAATGCAATCCCCAAGGACTGTGTTCAGTGGCACCAGGGTATAACGTGTGTATACTATAACCGCACTTTTAATTGGGAACAATATTATCAGTCTTATTCTCATATAGGGAAGAGGTGATCGATAATATCGTAAATAATTATTAGCATTGAAAAAGTTTTAATTAAAATTATTGATATATGCTCTTTCATCAGAATAACGCCTGCAGCAAAGTAGCGCCTCAGGGAAATCCAAGAGGATCAATGCGACTACTTTTGTTTCTAAATTCTACTACATAAACCATGCACAGGTTTCCTGCGCTCTGAATAAGTCTACGGTAGCTGCGGCGTGCGATTAGCTGGCATTTTCGTTGATATGTTACGGAAGGGATCAGGGCACTTCTGTCAGACTCCAAGGAAAGTGACTACAGTTAATTTATATGGAACAGCCTTACGTGAAACTTATACTGAGGCCTAGGTAGATCTTTGCTGTACGGTCACGAACTAAAAATATTTGAGGAATTGTGTGCACGAGAGAAAGTATCACTCAGTATTAAACTCTATTACATGCCGAAAAACCGATAGTAGGATCTGTGGACTATACGAAGGGACGTTAAACTGAACATAAGAACGGAATAGGACACTTAGCCTTGTGTAAATAAAAGCGTACGAGGTCTGAATGACTCTATCGAAGTATAGTCATGGACCATAGTCCTTGCTATAATATCTTTGAGTGACGAACTGTAAAAATCACGGACATTTTGGTTGCCGTCATTGCTGAGAGTAATTGCAGGATCAACCATCATTTTCTCTGTATAAAAAACACAATTTATTTAATTATTATTAAATGTTGTTAATAAAAAAACTAAAGTGATTTCGACAACAGCGTGTATATTAGTCAACGATAATAATAGGAAAGTTGCAAACTGTATCTCCGGATAACGGAAGGTTCGATTATGAAATGTTACGAAGCGTTGTGACTTAAAAGCCATTTAATGTTTCATTTCCAATCGTACAGAAATACTACAAAACCAGAAGCAGTGCGGATGAGAAGTAACGTCGGAAATAGGAAGTTGAAATGATAAACTAACAGCCAAAGACGTTATTAACTAGCTTCCCTTCGGTAATGCAGCAACAGGTGAGGGGTGATCTACTGCGCAAAAAGTCAACATTAATTATTATTATCAGAACCCGATATTTAATCGCCGTTAGAGTGAAGATGTTTGTGGCTGCTCCATCTGATGTGTAAATATAAAGAGAAGTCGGGCATATACAGTAGATAACAACATCAATATCTTACATCAGGGAAGTCGACGACAGCAGATCGTCGGAGAGCGTCTATAATACTGAGGGATCAAAGTACTGGTGAATCATTTGTCACCGTCATAGACGATCAGAAGGTGCTCAGTAGGCCTGTCTATGTGCGCTCTGTTTGGACTCTGCAGGCAGTGAATGTGCGTGAATTTAGTGTTTACAGTTTTCATTCTAGGATACAACCATGCCCCACCAGAGAGTCAAGTGATGTTGAACAACTTCAGCCATTTGAATGGAGTCGCACTGTTGGCCTGTGGAAAGGTGGATGGGCGTATCGACGGATTCCTGCACATGTTGGGCACGTAGTGGGCGTGGTGAGTCGGAGCTTTTGACAGTGGTCTGCGCAATATACACACATATGTAGACCAGGTTCTGGACGTCCACGCAGTACAGACGCCCTTGTAGATCGACGCATTGTGCGGGCAGCGGAGGCCGACCGAACGTCATCCAGGAAAGAGCTCCGGTTGTCTGCTGCAACTACTCTCTCATCAGCGACCGTTAAGAACCGTCTGCTTGCACCAGTAGTAAGATCATGTATGTCTCTGGCCAGGCCACCACTGACACCACGACAACGCCAGACATGGCTACGATGGTGTCTTGAAAGAAATGACTGGAAAGTGGAACGACGCTCGGTTGTCTTCAGTGATGACAGTAGGTTGTGTTTGTATCCGAGTGATGGAGGTACACGCGTACGGCGTGGACCTGATGAGATGTCTATTCCAGAGTGCATTCGCGCACGACACGCAAGTCCCATCCCAGGCTTGATGGTGAAGCGGCCATCAGCAAGAACTCACGGCTACAATAGGTGTTTTGGCAGGGTACAATGACCAGTGCCCGCTACGTTGAACAGGCTGTTATCCTCGTGCTATTGCCATTTATTCGACAGGAGGGTGTTGTGTTTTTTTTTGTGGCCGAGCGGTTCTAGGCGCTTCAGTCCGGAACCGCGCTGCTGCTACGGTCGCAGGTTCAAATCCTGCCTCGGGCATGGATGTGTGTGATGTCCTTAGGTTAGTTAGGTTTAAGTAGTTCTAAGTCTAGGGGACTGATGACCTCAGATGTTAAGTCCCATGGTGCTTAGAGCCATTTGAACCATTTTTTTATGTGCTCTTTCAGCACGACAATGCACATCCACATAGAGTTGCTGCATGTAACGTGCTTTTCGTGGTGTAAAGCAACTGCCCTGGCCAGTAAAGTCACCAGATCTGTCGCCAGCTGAACAAGTTTGCTACATGACGATGCAGGAGCTTTCTCGCTCTCGAGGACCTGCAAAAGCCATTGCCGAATTGCAACAAAAGGCGCAAAAGCGTGGGATGATCAATCGCAGGATGCCGTTCACCTCCTTTATGGACATTTGCATGCGAGAAAACGTGCCTGCGTTGCCACAGATGTGTTTATTGACGTGACTATTTGGGTATCATTTACTGCGACTCGAGTGTTTCATTTGGTCTGTATTTGTTGTCATATACTCTTACAACGTTGAACTGCCTATCACGTCACTTGTCAATAAAGCGACCTAGTCCTTAATGGTGTTGCAGTGCTTTTTCCGGCAGTATGCTAGTCAAGGAAAGACCATGCAGATAAATTCAGAAAGATAAGAGGTCGTACTGACGCTCACCAACGGTTGTTCTTCAGGTACACCATTCGCGGGAATCGGAATAGGAGAAAGCTGTGAGGGGAAGCGACAGTGATACATCAGCCACAAATTGATACTAAAGCGAACGTGTTGCCTTGCTTACTTGATCGCTCAAGAATTAGCATCTTACTGTATGTCGTTATCTCGGCAATTAATTGCCAACGGCTTTGCCTCGTGTATACAGCGGTTCCCATCAGAACATCAAAGCTAAGCTACGCCGGGCATTACCGGTACTCGGTACTCTAATGGGTGACCGACCGGGTGTGTAGCGCGCTGTTGGCAATTTTTCTTTAAAGGGGAAGAGGGGAGGTGGCATAAAGTTCTCGGTCACCAGATTTTGCATCAGTGTCTTCGATAGAGTTCCAGACTTCTCCGCAGTGTATGGAGTGAGGACATGTGCCACGGCTGAACGTGATCCGTCTGTTGGATGGGGACGTTGAGGTCGACGGATCCCTTGGTGCTATTCGAGAGGAGTAGGTGAATGAGGATTATGTGACAGCACCGAGTTTACCCTGTCATCGTCATACAAATCAAAGAGGACAGCACAGCACACCACACCACCCACACACATTACAGTCATCTACATATATCAAATACACTTAACATACTAATCTTATACTTCGCAAATCAGTGATTCCAGTGGCGTGAAGGAGAAGAAAATTGAATCTTCATGGCAGATTAAAACTGTGTGCCGGACCGAGACTCGAACTCGGAACCTTGGTCGTAGAGCACTTGCTCGCGAAAGGCAAAGGTCCCGAGTTCGAGTCTCGGTCCGGCACACAGTTTTAATCTGTCAGGAAGTTTCATATCAGCGCACACTCCGCTGCAGAGTGAAAACCTCATTCTGATAGGAACATTTTTTCCAACGAGGTAACTGAACCTGTCCCTCGTGGTCTCCCAGCCAATCATATCATCTGCTTTAGTTTATTTGTTAGTTTATTATTCCACTCTGCTGAGGTGGATGTATACTAAGTAAAAACAGATAGTTTGAAAAAAGAAATGAGTACGGATCGAGACTAGAAAAATAATGCCCTATGAAATCAAGCACTTAAACAGGAGAATGGAGCGGCCGTGATACTGGATCTAGTCGTCCAATCCAAGGCTCATTAAACGTCTGTGTTAGGCAGTGTCGTAGGAGGCGCAGAAAACAAGGTGGTACTCCGTCGTCCATCAATCTCATTGGTGCTTTCTTTGCAAGAGGAACGTTCTCAAATGTTGCGGGTTATTTTTCGCACAGAAATTGTTGTTTAACATCAACTGTTAATTTGTCTTGTAACTGTATAGCCATATGGATCTCTCACTAATAATTTCTGGTCATACATTATGATGCCATGCTTTCTTGATCGTTCGATGGTCTGGATCTATCCACACGGGGTTACTGTGATAAATTGCGGGGGGCGTTCAATAAGTAATGCAACACATTTTTTCTGAAAGCAAGTTGTTTGTCCAGGATTCTAATACGTGGTATTATTCTCCACTCCTCTGGCTACAAAAGCAGATTTTTCAACATAATTCACGTTCATTGCGAAACCTTAGATGGAGAGACTGTATGGCCGCATGGTATGAGGTGAATTCAAGTTCTAAGGCCTCCGATTTTTTTTCTCCGGACTGGAAAGAGATAGAAACATGCGCATTGTTTTAAAATGAGTCCGCGTTCATTGTCAATACGTCCCAGAGATGGCAGCACCGTACGGCAGATGGAATTTTACCGCCAGCGGCGAGAATGAGAACTGTTTTAAATACTTAAAATAACGACGTTTTCCTTACTTGAACAGCATGAAACCATTCGTTTTCTGAATTTGCATGGTGTGAAACCAATTGAAATTCATCGACAGTTGAAGGAGACATGTGGTGATGGAGTTATGGATGTGCCGAAAGTCCGTTCGTGGGTGCGACAGTTTAATGAAGGAAGAACATCATGTGACAACAAACCGAAACAATCTCGGGCTCGCACAAGTCGGTCTGACGACATGATCGAGAAAGTAGAGAGAATTGTTTTGGGGGATCGCCGAATGACCGTTGAACAGATCGCCTCCAGAGTTGGCATTTCTGTGGGTTCTGTGCACACAATCCTGCATGACGACCTGAAAATGCGAAAAGTGTCATCCAGGTGGGTGCCACGAATGCTGACGGACGATCACATGGCTGCCCGTGTGGGCGAAAAGTGTCATCCAGGTGGGTGCCATGAATGCTGACGGACGACGACATGGCTGCCCGTGTGGCATGTTGCCAAGCAATGTTGACGCGCAACGACAGCATGAATGGGACTTTCTTTTCGTCGGTTGTGACAATGGATGAGATGTGGATGCCATTTTTCAATCCAGAAACAAAGCGCCAGTCAGCTCAATGGAAGCACACAGATTCACCGCCACCAAAAAAATTTCGGGTAACCGCCAGTGCTGAAAAAATGATGGTGTCCATGTTCTGGGACAGCGAGGCCGTAATCCTTACCCACTGCGTTCCAAAGGGCACTACGGTAACAGGTGCATTCTACGAAAATGTTTTGAAGAACAAATTCCTTCCTGAACTGCAGAAAAAACGTTCGGGAAGGGCTGCGCGTGTGCTGTTTCACCAAGACAACGCACCCGCACATCGAGCTAACGTTCCGCAACAGTTTCTTCGTGATAACATCTTTGAAGTGATTCCTCATGCTCCCTACTCACCTGACCTGGCTCCTAGTGACTTTTGGCTTTTTCCAACAATGAAAGACACTCTCCGTGGCCGCACATTCACCAGCCGTGCTGCTATTGCCTCAGTGATTTTCGAGTGGTCAAAACAGACTCCTAAAGAAGCCTTCGCCGCTGCCATGGAATCATGGCGTCAGCGTTGTGAAAAATGTGTACGTCTGCAGGGCGATTATGTCGAGAAGTAACGCCAGTTTCGTCGATTTCGGGTGAGTAGTTAATTAGAAAAAAAATCGGAGGCCTTAGAACTTGAATGCACCTCGTACTACTCTGCTGGTCAACGTCAGAGCCATTCTCCCCGTTATCCACGTACTGCTTCCCGCGGAGTGTATCCTTCATAGCGCCATACAGATGGAAGTCGGAAGGAGCGAGATCCAGGTTGCGGGATGGATGAGGAAGAACAGTGCAATGAAATTTTGTGAGGTCCTCTCGGATTCGCAGACCTGTGTGAGGCCTTGCGTTGTCGTGGAGAATTCCGCATGATGGTCTCCTTGCTCTTTATGGTCTTCTTTTAGGCAGCGAGGAACCCAGACGGCATACATCTTTCAGTATCCCAGCTGGCGTATGTGTGTGTCAGCTCTACCAACGGAGACGTCCAGTTCTCCAGAGAGGTGTTTGATTTGATCCGTCGGTCACCTTGAATGTGAATGTCCGCAAGTTCCAACATTGCAGCGCTGCGGGCACGTGGGAGATCAGATAGGTTTGCGCGACGTTATTGTGATGTTGGCAGACGCCTCGCCCAACGACTCAGCGTGATTTTGTTCACGGCCGGGTTTCCGTAGACATTGTGCAAACTCCTATGAATATCTGCGATGTTCTGATTTTCGGCCGAAAGAAATTCAATGACAGGTCACTACTTGGAACGCACCGCCGTGGCAGACGACATTTTGAAGGCCATGTATAGCGCCGCTACCTATCGAAATTTCATGAAAGTATAGGAACTGGAGCGGAAACATTCCACGATGTCTCACAACAAATACTGCAGTTTTTTCAACCGAAATTGGCTGGGAAAAAATTGTTGCATTACTTACTGAACGCCCCTCGTACTTTCCCACTCACGCGTCATCAAAAAACTGCAAGATGTGAACTGTGCGTGTGGAGCTCTACGTCTTAGAATCCACTGGCAGGACTGCAATCTGGCACGGCAGTTTTGTGGCGTGACAATTTGCACATGCTGCTAGTGATATGAATTAAGTTAAAATTCAAATGGCACTGAGAACTATGGGACTTAACATCTTAGGTCATCAGTCCCCTGGAATTTAGAACTACTTAAACCTAACTAACCAAAGGACAGCACACACATCCATGCCGAGGCAGGATTCGAACCTGCGACCGTAGTGGTCACGCGGTTCCAGACTGAAGCGCCTAGAACCGCTCGGCCACACCGGCTTGCATGATTTAAGTAATGGCATATGCAGAACTGACTATACTACATGGTTATTTACCGCTAGAGCAGGTGTGATTCTTCGAATACTTGTTTCTGGGTCATCTTCTATTCACTGCAACACTAGCTCCTCCATATTTAATGTGCGAAATGCGCAAATTTAACGGAGGTTCTTGCCATTGTTGAGAATAATCATGTGTCTGCAAGACTATTGGAGCTACATGCTGAGCACTTTTTTTGTGACTTTCATACCACAGTCGGCACCCTTACGGGATCGCTTTTATGTCCGTCTGTCTTTCTGGCTGTCTGTCTGACTGTTAAGACTCACTTTCTCAGGAACGGATAGAGGTATCAAGCTGAAATCCATCTGATATAGTGACGGCTACGGTGCCTTGGCAGTGTAAAAAAATTTAAGCTTCTAAATCAATGCAACCAAAAGCTAAGGCCATTTACATCACATATTTTAACACTCGGAAACTCACTCATCAAAACCAGCGGGACACTTCCCGTTGTGCGTACATTACGGAAGGCGAACTACTCGCTGTTGAGAGGAATGTCGTTACACGTATTGCCAAATGCATTGAGGTTGACGGGCATCATTTTGAGCATTTATTGCATTAATGTCGTATTTACAGGTAATCACGCAGTGACAGCATGCGTTCTCAAAAATGATAAGTTCACAAAGGTACCTGTATCATACTGGAACAACCGAAATAAAATGTTCAAATGTACCTACGTTCTGTATTTTAATTTAAAAAACCTACCTGTTACCAACTGTTCGTCTAAATTGTGAGCCATATGTTTGTGACTATTACAGTGCCATCTATCACAAAACGAAAAAGTGGTCCAACTAAAACATTCATATTTCTTTACGTACTACACGAATATGTAATAAAAATGGGGGTTCCTATTTAAAAAAACGTAGTTGATATCCGTTTGACCTATGGCAGCGCCATCTAGCGAACCAACCATAGCGCCATCTGGTTTCCCCCTTCAAGCTAGACGAGTTTCGTTCTTTGTAGTTTTTTTCGTTTGATGCTTATTTCGTGATATATTTGGCTCGGTCGCTATCAATGGACCACCATGTATAGGGAGAAATATAGCGTTCTCAAAACTTTTTTCGGGCTCGGAGGCCTACTTGAATAGCGTGAGACTAAGGTGGCTACTCCTGAAAACCAATAGATAATTGTTCGAAAGAAAAAAAAGGGAGATTAGGGTTAACGTCCTGTCGACATTGAGGTCGTTAGAGACGGAGCACAAGTTCGGATTGTTTCAGGAATGGAGAAGGAAATCGACCGTGCCCTTCCAAAGGAACCATCCCGGTATTTGTCTGGAGCGAATTAGGGAAATCGCGGAGAACCAAAATGAGGATGCCCGGACGCGGGTTTGAACTATGTGAGTCCATAGTGCTAACCACTGCGCCACCTCGTTCGATATAATTGTTCAACCCCAGGCAATTGTCACTTCAGATGGGAACTTTATGATTGGAAAATATTTGACAAAGGGCTGATTTTGAAAGTACAGTGACTGGGCATGAATGTCAGGGAAATAGAACGGTTCTTCTATTGTTTATGTGCTATCGCCATTGCCATTTATTGAAATTGGACTAACGACAATGCAGCTACTAATTGGTGACAAGGCGTTGTGTGTCCACCACTTTTCAAAACTGTGAGAAATTAACGTCTTTCCCTTTCATAAAGCACAATAGTTTGTTATCTGTGGTGCATTTTACGTTTCGCAAATGGAGTTTCGCAAATGACGAGCTGTGCGCGTGTGATTGTTGACGCAACGACATCCTCAGTTGCTACGTCTGCTGTGGGCAATCGCTATTGCATCACGGAAAAGTGGAAACGAGTTGCCGAATCACATGAACAACGCTTTCTGTCACGTCACATCAATGGTTGCCGTCTAGCACCAGGGCGTCCGCTCGAAACATACACTGTGGAACGTGTACAGCCATTTATCGCAGCGTAAACAATAGAGAACGATCATTTGCGTACCTAAGTTACCAGTACTTTTGACTGCTTGCATCCCCTGTAATACCCTGTCTGCAACAGGACGTCTGTCCGCGCTCCTAGGACAGTCATCTAAGTAGCTTGACGGCCTCTTCATGTTCTGGTCACAGTTTGAGCACTTTGTTGATAATTAGGCTCGTCCTTGCCGATTTGTGGTTGTTTCTTAATTGCGATCGTATGATGATCTGTTAAGTGGGATTCATTAAGCACCATTGATTGGAATGTCACTATTAGTTTATTATATCCATGAACGTACTCGATTAATAAATTGAGGCACTGAAGACCATGCAGGCCCACAAAACAGAAACAAAGTTTTGAGAAAAACAGACGTTTGTGAAAATCAGATTTATAGAGAAACGACCAGTCTCATAGGTCGAAACTGTTTTTTAACCAAGTCTCAACATCCTATACTTAATATGAAAAATAATTTAACCACTTTGTTATGAAATATGAATGAATAATTAAGATTATATTTATTGTTAATGTTAATTCATAAAATTTCCATATTAGTGACAATAGTGTCTTTTGCCTGTTATAAAGTTCATAATTACTGTGACATTAGAATCAGAACATTCGCTACGTGAAATATTCTCAAAAATTACTAATAAATAGATACTAAATACACCACACATACTGTTATCATCATTGCCATTAAGCACATTCTGTGGCTTGAGGTTCAGGTAAAATTCACGATACATCCCTGATTATGAAGTATTACTACAACGTACTAAATTAAATGGTTCAAATGGCTCTGAGCACTATGGGACTTAACATCTGAGGTCATCAGTCCCCTAGAACGTAGAGCTACTTAAACCTAACTAACCTAAGGACATCACACACATCCATGCCCGAGGCAGGATTCGAGCCTGCGACCGTAGCGGTCGCTCGGTTCCAGACAGTAGCACCTAGAACCGCACGGCCACACCGGCCGGCGTACTAAATTATCTTCACAAATGGTTCAAATGGCTCTAAGCGCTATCTAAGCACTATCTGCGGTCATCAGTCCCCTAGACTTAGAATTAATCAAACCTAACTAACCTAAGGACGTCACACATATCCATGCCCGAGGCAGGATTCGAACCTGCGACCGTAGCAGCAGCGCGGTTCCGGACTGAAGCTCCTAGAACCGGTCGGCCACAGTTGCCGGCAAATTATGTCGTCAACTCTAGACAACAATTGAGTAATGCACAGAAACAAAATTATGCTTTATGCTTTGTGCTTTGGGCCCTTATGGACATGAATGTCCGAGAAATCGGCGAGACAACTTTTCGTGAAAGTTCATATACCAGTGTGTGACTACAGATACCGATAAAGCTGGTTCACCATAAAATCAACAGACGTCGGGAGCTTGCATATGTGCTACAATCTCGAAATCGATGATGATTTGCTTTAGACCCCTATGGCTCTCAGCCCCTCAATTACGGTAACAAAAAGTTTAGGAAAGTATTTCCACAGCAAGTAAAACGTTAACGTGTGTAATCAAAGCGGAGCCTTCACTATTGCTGTGTAATGGAACACGAGTCGAGTAGTGAGAACACCAGATGGTTATAAATAACCATGGATGCTTGTATGCGTTACATCTGCAAGATATCACTGCTTCGTGCACCCATTAGATTGGTTCTGTTCAGACAAGTTCCGTGGTTGTGTGTAAGCCATCTGCTCCTCAGTTCACGCACACCACGGTACCTTGCATCAGAAATTAAGTGACTTTCATCTCATCGTAAATAAATAAACAAATATTATTCTGGTCTGTTCATGATAAACGCAGTAATAAGGGCATTGTCAATTCGGTAATTTCAGTTTAGGTGAGATGCTTCAGAACGAAGGCTGTTTATCTTATTACACTGGTTCAAATGGCTCTGAGCACTATGGGACTTAACTTCTGAGGTCATCAGTCCCCTAGAACATAGAACTACTTAAACCTAACTAATCTAAGGACATCACATACGTCCATGCCCGAGGCAGGATTCGAACCTGCGACCGTAGCGGTCGCGCAGTTCCAGACTGAAGCGCCTAGAACCGCGTGGCCACACTGGCCGGCGTCTTATTACACTATTTTCGTTAGTTTCTTCATGCCTGAATCCATAGCCTCGATTTAATTCCTTACTGACAAAACTATTTTAAACATCCACCTAGGATACCAAATAATTTATACAAGATTACCTTTATTTAATTATGTATTACTATATTGCCGTGCGGTCTGAGGCGTCTTGTCACGGCACGATCCGCGCCGCTCTCCCCGTCGGAGGTTCGGGTCCTCCCGCGGGCATGGGTGTGTGTGTCGTCCTTAGCGTAAGTTAGTTTAAGTTAGATTAAGTAGCGTGTAAGCTTAGGGAGCGCTGACCTCAGCGGTTTGGTCCCATAAGACCTTGCCACACATTTCCAAATTACGTTATTGGCTAGTTTAGACCAGTACGCCTGTAATAATAATAATTATTATAACGGCTCTAATAAGAAAACAACTGTAATAATAAAAGTAAAAAAGTAAACTATTCATTTAACATCGCGTAAACTTCCCTTCTCAAGCACTGCAGATAACTATCCTATGAGGTAAAGGTTCTGAGCACTATGGGACTCAACTTCTGAGGTCATGAGTCCCCTAGAACTTAGAACTAATTAAACCTAAGTAACCTAAGGACATCACACGCATCCATGCCCGAGGCAGGAGTCGAACCTGCGACCGTAGCGGTCTCGCGGTTCCAGACTGTAGCGCCTAGAACCGCTCGGCCACTCCGGCGGCATGAGGTGGAGGATCATGCACAATCTCGTTTTTGTGATACTTGCAATTGAACTTCATTGTACTATGTTTTACATTTAAATTGTTTTAGTACAGTAAAAATAAGCTACAGAAACATCAAATGCTGGTTGTTTTGGGTTACTTATTATGAATGAGTGAAAATAATAATTTTTGCTTATGTGCGCACTATTTCCCTGCTTCACTGTACTCTTGTGAAATCGGATGTAGTTTTTCTGAAACACAATGTAGCATCCATTTAATACGTTTATGTGCTTTTAATGCCTCTTGTATTCACATACAAGTTACCAATACATTTCACCACATACATTCTAGGCTGATATCATTGTATATTTGTTTTTTCAGGAGATCGACGTGGTGTCTAACGATACGGGTTTCCTGTCGGGTGCGTATATGATCACGATCGAGAACTGCTCTGTGGTGAAACTTGGGGCGCACACACTGGAGAAGGCAGCTGGACTCCAGAAGCTCAGGGTGCTGAATGTGTCACACCTGGAGCTGGAATCGATACTCCCCAAATCGCTCAGGGAGCTCGTCCTCTCAGGCATCGACGAGCTCGCCTCCATCCCAGTGGCCATATTTCAGGTAACTCCAGTGACGCTGACCCCATTACTGCATGTGCCCGATCTCTGTCAGCTCCAGTTCGTCCTTCTACTGGGGCGAGTCCGACAAGGGTTGCGTAGAAATTTCTTTGTCCGCCAGTGAAAGATAGAAAGTAAATTAATGCGCAACGTTATCAACGTGGCCGTCTTTTAGATGAAATCATACAGCTCAACATACACTATCTGATTACGACTTCTAGGCAGTGCTATGCTATGTGGAATTGGCCACTAGATATGATGAAAGCTGGACACTCGCCAGTAGAAGAGGAGGCGGGGAATACTGTACAGTCAGTGCAGAAGAAGTAACAGCACAATCCCCCCAACAGGGATTCGAGTCCTCCCTCGACCATGGGTGTGTGTGTTGTCCTTAGTGTAAATTGTTTAAGCTAGATTAAGTAGTGTGCAAGAGTAGGGACCGATGGCCTCAGTAGTTTGGTCCCATAGGTACTTTTTTTTTTTTTTTTTTTTTTAAAAAACCTTTATTGATACAACAACATTATAAAAACAATCAAAAAGAAGGTATTGTGATACAAATTATTTATAAACACAAAACATTGTATGATACACACAAAACCCACCACCTTATGTAATTAGTGGGTCCAATTGTTATACTTGAAAAACGAGCAGCTTTTACTACTTAATTAATGGCACTTACTATGGACAGGGTTCATCTAAATACTTGACTACTCTGGTTATTCTAAATCTAGCTACTCTGCAGCGTTACAGGTGTGCCAGACGAAATACAAACCTACTAAAACGGCCTGCTCACTGAGCTAATCCCAGTGAGCGTGCCCCTGGCACTGGGCTGGCCTACTACTTTTGGAATCGCTGCAGTCCCTACCTATGTTAGTGATGTTAGTATTCTAATTTTACGTTTCTAGTGTAACTACTTCCTATCAAATCTTAGTGCATATGTCAAGTCCGGGACTGGTGCTCCTGCTCCCCTGATCCGACAGCGCGGCGGATTCCAGTTGTGAAGCAACCGGCCAGTACCGCGCTCGGCGGAAATTGCAGGTGCACCTGAGTCTTCATTGGGTTATATTTTTTTGATTTCCAACCGTGTTGGTTACTAATAAAATCCCTCAAGATCTTTTGGGATATTTCATTTGCCAAATTGTTGAGGACATTGAAGGTCTCGGCACGTCGCAGTAGTGTGTATGTGTCTCTGTTTGGTAATTGATTCCTAAGTTCGAGCGCCACATCGTCATATAACGTGCAGTCATAGACGACATGTTTGGGTGTTCCATCCGGAGCACCACAGTCGCACGCTGGTGTCGCCCGTTTTCCAAATCGACATAGATATGTCGGATATGGCCCATGACCTGTAAGAAAATGCATCAGTCCTCTGCTCGGCTCAAAGTGGTTCATTTGAAGCCTTTCTCTGATGTTCGGTAGTAGCTGGAATACCCTTCTTCCCGTTTCCTCAGTTTCCCATTGTTGTTGCCATAACTCTTCGCCGCTTTTCTTTATTGCATATCTATCCCCAACTTGTACCCCCGTGATTTCCCTGGTCTTATCTATCTTTCCTTTGGAGACCCAGTACCACGCTCCCTGTTCTCTAATTTTTATGTCTAAGGGACATAATCCTATTATTGTCAGTAAGCCCCTCCCAGGTGTTGTTCGGTATGCCCCGACTGAACGCAGCAGCATGTTCCGCTGCACCCTTCTTACGGTCATTGCGGGCACCACCCTTGTGAGCCTGTGTGCCCAAACCCCGCTCGCATGTCCTACTAAGGATGTTAGGATACTGTTGTGATAAAGTTTGATCAAGTTGGGAGGTTGGTGGAATCTTCAATGGCCTATACTGATAAGATTATTTAGAACTTCTAATGCTCGCTGCGTAATGTTTTCTATATGAGTATCATAATTCCATTTTTCGTCTATTGTAACTCCTAGATATCTAGCCTCTCTACGCCGAAGAACTGGAGTTCCCTCTATTCTGACGGTTGGATTTCTGACAAGACTGCCTTTCATTAATAGATATGTGGATTTATGCGGTGCAACTTTCATTTTTGCTTCTTGGCACCATTTCTGAAGCACTATCATAGCTTGCTCTACCTTAGGCTCGAGTTCCTCTCGGCTGCGGCCGCCTACCAGCAGGAGGAGGTCGTCAGCATAAGCTATCACGTCTAGCACGTCCTCACTTAGTTGTAATTTCTCTAGGAGGGGTTCTATGTTTATATCCCAAAAGAGTGGCCCCAGAACTGATCCCTGGGGACACCCCTTCGTGATGGTTTTACTTGTTCTTCCGCTAGGCGACGATAGCCATACCTCCCTGTCCATGCAATAGCTCCTCAGACAGCCATAGAGGGACCCTGGGCACTCCTTCTCACGCAAGCGGGAGAAGAGCGAGGGCCACCACAGGTTGTCGAAGGCGCCACTGATGTCCACCATGATGCCTACCACATACTTGTGCGGGGTTGAGCTGCAGACCTCAGCTGCCAGGGCAATTGCGTCAGACGCCGATTGCCCCGGCCTAAAGCCGAACTGCCTGTCGCTCATCCCGCGCAGTATCCTGTGCGCTGTCAGTCTGTCAGCCAGTAGCTTCTCCAACAGTTTTCCTAGATTGTCCAGGAGACAGATTGGCCTGTAGGATTTGGGTTCTGTGGGGTCCTTATCTTTCCCTTTTTTAATGATTATTACGTTGGCCCTTTTCCAAATTTTAGGGAATCTCCCTGTTCTTAGACACTCATTGAACAGTCCTGTGAGAGACGCCACTAGCTGGGGGGCAAGGAACTGCACCACCTCCGCGATTATGCCGTCTGGCCCCGGTGCTTTGCCCTTTTTTAGTGTTTTGATTTGTGCAGCCACTTCTTCCTCTGAGAAGGGGTACACCATGGTGTTGTTGGTGTATTCATTTAGATCCTCTCTGCGAATTTGTTGTTGGAGGTCATCCTCCTCATTTACCTCATCATCTGGCAGCAGAGTGCGCAGGAGAACTTCAGCGGTTTCCTGCCACGACTCTGTCATTCTGTCTCCGTCTCTGATTGTCGAGAGAACCGCAGGGGACCTGATTTTTTCCCTAACCAGTTTGTATGGTATTCCCCAAGGATCTGTGGCTAGCTGGCTCAGAACATACCTCTCCCAACTTTTCATTCTTACTTGTTTTAATTCTTTTTGGAATCGTTCTTTTTCTTCCCTGTACTGCTGCAGCCAGAACTGTTTTTCTTGCCAGACGGCACTTCGCTGGTAGTACCTCCTCGCCCGTCTCACAGACTGACGCATACGTTCAAGATCGGCAGACCATGGCGATGGGGAAGCTGCCACGGCTCTCCTCCTGGTTGGCGCAGCGGCCTTGACCGCGCTAACTATCGACCCTACCAGCTCTTCGGCGTACCTATCTATGTCCAGGTCACCTTCCGGCAATGGCGGAATGTCACACTCCCGAGCCAGGCAGTCCCAATCAGTTTTATTGTAATTTAGTTGGATTTCCCATCCTAGGTCCCAGCGGCACTCTTCTTCTCTGAGGCAGAAGGTAATTAAGTAGTGATCACTTGTAGTGGCGTGTTCAATAACTTTCCAGCCTTCAATGATGCTGATGGCGTTAGCACTTGCCAGGGTGACATCGATGTTTGTCCCCTGCCCTCCACCTCCACTGTAGGTGGGGGGATTACCAGGTTTATTTGCCACTACAAGTTGGGAAGCCATGATTAATTCTTCAGCCTTCTCACCATTGGCATCCCTTGTGCCGCTGTACCACATAGGGGATTTGGCATTGATGTCTGCTGTAACAATTACCTTGCACCTGCTCCCATAGGTACTTACCACAAATTTCCAAAACTTCATCTGTCAGGAGAACTCGAACGTGGACTATAAGTTGTACGTCACGTGAGTAATCTGATTCCTCGCGAACATTTCAGCCCTTCTAAAGCTGCCCAAGTAGACCGTTGGTAATGTGACTATGAAGTGGAAACGCGAAGGGACGGTCACAGCTATATCAGGACCAGGCCGACCTCATCTACATCTCTACATCTGCATCTACATCCATGCTCCGCAAGCCACCCAACAGTGTGTGGCGGAGAGTACTTTGAGTTCCTCTATCGGTTCTCCCTTCTGTTCCAGTCTCGTATTGTCCGTGGAAAGAAAGATTGTCGGTATGCCTCTGTGTGGGCTCTAATCTCTCTGATTTTATCCTCATGGTCTCTTCGCGAGATATAAGTAGGAGGGAGCAATATACTGCTTGACTCCTCGGTGAAGGTATGTTCTCGAAACTTGAACAAAAGCCCGTACCGAGCGTCTCTCCTGCAGAGTCTTCCACTGGAGTTTACCTATCATCTCCGTAACGCTTTCGCTATTACTAAATGATCCTGTAACGAAGCGCGCTCCTCTCCGTTGGATTTTCTCTATCTCTTCCATCAACCCTATCTGGTACAGACCCCACACTGGTGAGCAGTATTCAAGCAGTGGGCGAACAAGTGTACTGTAACCTACTTCCTTTGTTTTCGGATTGCATTTCCTTAGGATTCTTCCAATGAATCTCAGTCTGGCATCTGCTTTACCGACGATTAATTTTATATGATCATTCCATTTTAAATCACTCCTAAAGCGTACTCCCAGATAATTTATGGAATTAACTGCTTCCAGTAGCTGACGTGCTATATTGTAGCTAAATGATGAAGGATCTTTCTTTCTATGTATTCGCAGCACATTACTCATGTATTGACGGACAACGACAGTAGAGCATTGCGGAGGGTGGTTGACAAAATAGCACGGAATCAGTGGAAGAAATCACTAGTGCGTTTGAAAGCGCTACCGGCAGTCAAACTACCACAATACCTGTGCGTAGGGAGTTAAAAATAATCGGACACAATGGTCGAACAGCTCCTCATAAGCCATTGGTAGGAAACACGTGTCGTGGTGTAAACTAGGACTGTTGATATTTACAAAAAATCGTAATGCGGTATATCGATATTAAAAATACCGTAATAGGCTCACAGCATATCGATAAAAGCAAAGATACATCGATATATCGACACAAAATTATCGACGTGCCAGCCTGTAAAAATATTCACTGCACATTGTAAATATACAGACTGGTTTAGAGCTTTATATTTAAGTATTGATTTATTATTATATATTCTGTACACCAACAAGCTAGCAGCCTACCTACCCCTCTTAGAGTAAGAATTGAAAGGAAAACGATGCACGTTCACGCTTGGCGATAACCACTTTGCTACTAATCGTAATGCATGTAAGTGGCACAACAAAAGTTGACTGATGGGTCCGTCTTCGGTGTGTCACATATCGAATTTGTCTGGAACACTTCGTATCTACTTCCCAGTTTCTCAATTTTTACGTCACCGACCTAGCATCTATAGTATCGAAATCGCGGGGTGAAGTTAGACGTTGCAGTTTCTGTAAGGAGCGCCGAGCTCTGATTACGTCAGCATTTCCCCTTACTCGTCTCCGCCCGCCCCAAAGACAAGTCTCGTCATTTAAATTTTTGTTCATCATTTTCAGCTACTATCTTTGAAGAATGCCGATGTGAAGAAATAACACTCTAGTTGCGTTAAAAATTGTTTATTAACGTGACTGGTGTGCTATTTCTTCACATCTTGTTACTCCATTCACACCGACACTCACCAGTGGAATCGGACTTCTTTTTTTGTGCCACATATACTTGCTGCACACAGTCAAAGAGAAATGTTGGACATGATGAAGCTCAAAAAGTAGTAAGGCATCTTCACACAGTGAAAGTAAAATTATCTTTAAAGAACAGCTTCAAATACTTACCGAAAATAGCGAAAAAAATATAATATAAAATATCGGCACTCGACATTGCCATTTTGATATCGATATATTATAGGAAAAGATTCCGCCCGATATATGTTTATACTCTCGGGAAAAATCGATAGATCGATATTTTGTCATTAGCCCTAGTGTAAAGAGCACAGTGGACGACTGGAAATGAGTGATTTGTTGTAATAAATTCCACTGTGCTCTGTGCCAATCCAACAGAAGGGTTTGTGTTTGGCGAATGCCTGAAGAACGTTACCTGCCATCAGGTGAGGTACAGGGGAGGTGGCCTTATGGTATGGGGTTGTTTTTTGGTGTTTAGGGTGTGGTATCCTTATTATGCTTAACAAAAAGCTAAATGCCGGACAATACGAATACATTTTACAGCTTGGCGTACTACGCCCAAGACAGTTCGGAGGCGATGATTGCTTGTACCGGCATAACGATGCATCCTGTCATAAAACAGGAAGTGGTTTGTGAACAACAGCGTCCCTGAAACGGACTATTCATTGAGTTACATTTCTGCAAGCACGAACCAATTTGATGTGACAAAGCAGACCGTATAATTCGTCTGCAGGTTCTGATACACCCAAGTCGTACACGCTTCGTCAAAGTGTTATGAATCGAAACTTGGAGACATGCTTTCTCCACTGATATATATGGCCATTCTGCATGTCACTCAGGTTTTACACAGTCGTCTTTTGAAACCCTAGAGGTAGTTACGAATATCACTGTAGTATCACTCGTCATCAGCCGGCCGCGGTGGTCTAGCGGTTCTAGGCGCGCAGTCCGGAACCGCGCGGCTGCTACGGTCGCAGGTTCGAATCCTGCCTCGGGCATGGATGTGTGTGATGTCCTTAGGTTAGTTAGGTTTAAGTAGTTCTACGTTCTAGGGGACTGATGACCACAGTAGTTAAGTCCCATAGTGCTCAGAGCCATTTGAACCATTTGAACCATCACTCGTCATCTGCGAGTCTGTCTCCGAATCGCCAGATTGGTGGGCTGTTAGGCATACTCAACCCATAACAATAAGTATAAAAACACTAAATAATAAGTATAAATACACATTTCATGCTCTGTAACCGGTTCGAGGGAGACAGTGGAAAACTACATCCAAATCATGGACTGTATGCACTCCACCTCAATTTCTGAATCCAACTACACTGTCCAGTCTTATTCATGTGGCCATCTGTCAAAAGCCTGAATAGTCCCTTTTGCAGGGAGACGTGCAGGAAGAGAATCAATGAAGTTCTGGAAGGTACCGACCGAGCTGTATAGCCATGCCGCTCCAGTGCTGCAATAAGCTGTGCTGGAATTTTCGATTGAGGATTCGTGCTGCAAACAGTCGGATAGACGTGGTTCCACAGATTCTCGATTAGGTTCAAATAGAGAAAGAATTCGGAGACGATTATTGCTTGTATCATCACGACGATGCACCCTGTCATAAAGCAGCAACTGTGAGACAGTGGTTTGTGGACAACACAACCCTTGAAATGGACTGGCCTGCGCAGAGTCCCGACCACAATCCAGTGGAATCCAGTGGAATGAGTTAGAACATCGACTTCACTCCATACACCAGTATCCAACATCATTATCTTCTCTGGTTTCGGCTCTTGAGGAAGAATGGGCTGCCACTCCTCCACAGACATTCAGAAACCTCACTGTAACTGTCCCCAAATGGCTGGAAGCCACCGTAGCGCCGAAGGATGGACACATAACGTATTAATGTCCCCTAATATGTGGGTAGATCTGATTAGGTAGTATAATTAACAAGAAGACTCCCATTTTCACCATCGAAAACACTGCTCACAATCTTTCTGAAAGAAGAAATGAACTTCCCATTTTTTTTTTGAGCTCCATTATTGTATTCTTGTTTCGGTTTTGTTTTAAAGTGGTGGTCCCATGATCTATCTATGAGGAGCTGCATTCGTTTTGAAATTGTTGCCGTGAAACTCGTTTTCTCATTTGCCTATGGTTGGCACTCAACAAATCTTAAATAAAGATTTCTCACAGTTAATTATCTATGTAAAATGTTTCGTACCCTTTCTTCTAATGTGCATTTGGCGTCAGCTATTTCCTACTCATTTAATATTCTATGATCCACTACCATATCATACACTTAAAAAAATTATTTTATTTTATCTTTTAAGCCCTAGGGCCATCTGAATAAAAAGACGCCCAGTGACTCCGGAATGCGTCAGATGACACTTTATCTCTAACATAAATTTTTGCTCATGACGTAATCTATCACCCATCGATGTTTGATGCAAAGACTTTGAAACATCCTCTATATAGCATCTTTCCAAGTTTTCAACTCACATTATACTTGCTCAATATGAGCATTGTTTCTGACGTGGTAAACGTCAATATGAGTAACATATGCATGCGACTGCCTGCTTTGTAAATCTGTTCATTGAGTTACATATCTGCAGGGACGAACTAATTTTATGTGACAATACAGACCGAATGATACGTCTACAGGTTCTGATATACCTGCCCCTAGTGGTACACGCTTCGAGTCTGTCTCCAAATCGCCAGATTGGTGGGGTGTTAGGTATGCTCAATCCACAACAATAAGTAAAAATACACTAAACAATAAGTATAAATACGTTTATGATTCTCTGTATACAGGTCGGTGGAGGTAGTGTAAAACTACCTCCAAATCATGGAACTGTATCTACTCCAGCTTAATTTCCGCATCCAACTACACTATCCATCTTATTAACGTGGCCACCTGTCAAAAGCGTTAATAACCCCTTCTGCAGGGAGATGTTAAGGAAGAGAGTCAATGAGGTTCTGGAACGAACCGACAGAGTTGTGGATCTATGCCAACTCCAGTCCACTTGCAAGCTTCGCTAGGATTCTCATCTGAGGGTCCATGCCACAAACAGCCCGATCGAGGTGGTCCCACAGATTCTCGACTGGGTTTAAATCCTGAGAGTTTGGTGCTCACGGCAGTAGAGTTAACTCCCCTGGTGCTGTTCAGACTGCACACTTGTACTGCAAAGTGGGTGACACGTTCCATTGTCTTGCTGGTAGATTCCATCTTTCCGAGGAGTTGGATTGATTTTGGGGAAGAGACCAAACAGAGAGGTCATCGGATTAGGGAAGGATGGGGAAGTAAGTCGGCCGCGTCCTGTCAAAGGAACCAGCCTGGCATTTGCCTGAAGTGATTTAGGGAAACCATGGAAAACTTAAATCAGGATGGTCGGACACGGGATTGAACCGTCGTCCTTCCGAACGCGAGTCCAGTGTGCTAACCACTGCGCCACTTCGCTCGGTAGATGCCGAGGGAAAACAAACTGCATGTAGGGGCGAGCATTGGCTCCAAGAGTGGATGAATACTTGTGTTGATCCATTGTGCCTTCCAGAATCACAAGATCACCCAGGGAATGCTACAAAAATATTACCCAGACCAACACGCTCCTTCCTCCGACCTGGACCCTTCCGACAATTGCTGCAAGGCCGTACACGCCAGCGGCAGCCTGTCCGATGGAGCATACAACGCGATTCATCTTAAAAGGCCACCTCTCGCCACTCAGTGGGCTCCCACCGGCAGTCCTGGCGTGCAAAGTCTAGCCTTTGTCGCCAATGAACAGCAGTCAGCTTGGGTGCATGAACTAGGCGCCCGCTGAGGAGGCCCACACGCAGCAACGTTCGCTGAACAGTCATTGAGGAGGCATTGTTGGTAACCCTTGATTCATTTGGGCTGTCAGTTGCTCAACAGTTGCACCTCTATTCGCCCGTACACATCTCCAAAGCTGTCGTTCACTCCTGTCATCTATGGTCCATACTGCACCGCAGTTGCCTCGGCTACAGGTTTGGATAGTGCCATTTTGCCATATACAATACACTTTAACCGAAGCGGCAGGCGAACAGTTCACAAAACTAGCCATTTCGGGAATATTTCCACCCTTGGCCCGAAAGTCAATCATCATGCCCTCTTGAACGCCAGATAATCACTCTGTTTCTGCATTAAATCAATGACTGCACTGCGTTTTTCTCGTGTCCCCGACTCGGTTTATATACGCTCCACTGCTAGTCATGTCTCCTGCCACCTGTGGGTGGTTATTGCACGTTGATGTCGAGCGTAGATAGTAGTCCCGTTAATGTGGCTGGGCCGTGTGTCTTCTCCCGATCGTGTTCTCTACCAGTTATACAGTTTCCACACCACTTTTAACTCCTAGAACACTTCCACTTCTCCTACATCTCTCCCATGATCCTATAGTACTTCCCATCCTTGAGAATCTTGTTCTGCTACCATGCCTCTACCAACATACCTACCATTCATGTCCATCTACTGGACACTGAAATGTACTTTTCCTTCCAACCGTAGCTTACCCTCGTCATCCTGAATAAACGCTGCAATCAAACTTTTCCTGCCCTGTTGTCTTTCCACGCATCTTCTAACATCTACATCGCATCTGTCAGTTCTTTCCCACATAGATTGCATACGCTCCTTTCCATATAACATCCACTCCAATTCGTCCCATACTGCAGTCCATAGACACAGTTTCGAGGAACCCCCATTACATTAACCTCACAACGAAAAAAGTGCACAACGTATCACCACCATCTAAATCTGCATCTGCACCTAACGCTACAACCACATTTACATCTACCTCTACATCTGTACTCTGGAGGCCAGACGGTACCAATTATGGTATCACATGTTAGGCTGAGGTCAGAGTGCCGCCGACGACGGTTGCCGGACGCCATCGACAGAGGCTCAAAATGGTTCAAATGGCTCTGAGCACTATGGGACTTAACTTCTGAGGTCGTCAGTCCCCTAGAACTTAGAACTACTTAAACCTAACTAACCTAAGGACATCACACACATCCATGCCCTAGGCAGGATTCGAACCTGCGACCGTAGCGGTCACGCGGTTCCAGACTGAAGCGCCTAGAACCGCACGGCCACACCGGCCGGCCGACAGAGGCTGCCCAATAACATCACCCGACTGTTTAGTATTTTGTCCGTCATAAGCGACTGTAGTCGTATATAGTGAATTAATAAGCAAAAAGTTGCATAAAAGAAATTTAGTATCTTGACTGGATCCGGGCACTTAGTGCCCTTCTTCAGAAGGCTATGCACTTTATTATTAGCACTCGCAAATAATGCGATAAGCATAATAACCTTCTGAAGAAGGGCACTAAGTGCCCGAAACCGGTCAAGAAATTAAATTTCTTTTGTGCAGTTGGTTGCTTATTATTTCATTATATCGCCCGACTGATGGTTTGCAGTGCGTCCGATCTCCTTGGTCGGTTTTTGGTGGGATGAATACCGTTACACATACGTGCTTGGAGACGAATGCTGCGTTACTATTAAAACGACGCCGACTGCAAGTGAATGAGCTAAGCTTGCCTCGAGAAGAAGCCTTTGTCAGTTATTGGAACAAAAAGGCGTTTTACGATTATCTAAGAACGAAGAAAGAGACGTTCTG
The DNA here is from genome assembly GCF_021461395.2 of Schistocerca americana. Taxonomy (NCBI): domain Eukaryota; kingdom Metazoa; phylum Arthropoda; class Insecta; order Orthoptera; family Acrididae; genus Schistocerca; species Schistocerca americana. The sequence goes on along the minus strand of NC_060126.1, from coordinate 274,645,829 downwards.
TCACATATTTAGTCGTAAGCACATGGTATCTTTTTCATTATTAATTCTATTTGAATACTTTGGCAATAAGTGCTGTTGCTCTATATCTGGTATTAACCCCAACTGTGCCAGAGTAATATTCAGTAAGGCATCTCACACTAATGCTTTTGAAGTAGTATAACGAGCAGGACACAATTTTTTAACTGTATTTGCTCGCTGATCATCTTTGCCCTTCAGTTTGTGCAATCAGTTAACTGGAAGTGAATAATTTTATTTCTCCTTTGGTTAACATATACTTCATAGTTAATAATTAGTGTACCAGTTTTGAAATAACAACAGAACGAAAACAATTTTATTGCAAAAATGTCGCAGAGGAAATTACTTTTACATTAGGTAACTTAAAATGATGTGCTTTCCTCAGTTATACTCCAAACTAGAAGCTGTTAGCCATAAGCTATTTCTATGGATGTTGAGAGAAACCTGCCATAGTTCCTGTGGAATCACAGGCATGGTGCCATTATCTGAGGCATCAACTGGGTGACAGACCTCTCCACATCTACAGAAAGGTCTTAAGCCTCACAACTTTTAGTTTGGAGTACAACCGAGGAAACGACAATATAGGAGCTGTGAGGCATAAGATATTTTTATGCACATTGAAGGAAGTATGCCACAGTTTGAGTGATATCACATCCATGATGCCCCGGAAAACGGTGTCGAAAACTAATGGTCCTTTCGAAAGTTTTCTAATAGAGCAATTGTTGTGATAATTAAACTATCAAAGTTAAATAAATATAATTTCGAATACTGCTATACTCAATGTTATGCAGTACTGATATATTCATGTTACACACTTCTGGAGATAGTATCAGGGACTTAGTAGATCAAGTTTTATGTAGAAACACATGTCCAGGAACGTCATCCAACGACGTTACAGAGCATCCAATTTATGGGCGCCGGCTCCTATAAATTTATGTACATTGATCAGCCATAACATTATAACCACCTGCCTAATAGCCAGTACGTCCACCTTTGTCGCGGACAACGGACACGTCGTGGTACGGAACCAACGAGGGCTAGGAAGTTAACTGCAGGGAGTTGGCACCACATCTGCATACACAAGTCACATAATTTCCGTAAATACTGGGGAAGGGGGCGCTGAGCTCTGATCCTACGTTCAATCACTTCCCGGATGTGTTAGATCGGGTGAGGGGAGAGGGGGTCAGAAGATTAATTGGATCTCGTCACTGTGTTCCTCGAACCTTCCATCACACTCCTCGCGTGATGACGTGTCACATTATCTTGTGGAAAAATGTCACTGCCGTCGGGAAACATGGGGGTTATGAAGTGGTGTACGTGGTCTGCAACCAGTGTACGATACTGTTTGGCCGTCATGGTGCCCCGGACGAGCTCCATTGGACCCATGGATGCCCACGTGAATGTTCCCCAGAGTATAATGGAGCCACCGCCACCTTGTCTCCGTCCGGCAGTACAGGTGTCAAGGAGCTGTTCCTCTGGAAGACGACGGATTTGCGCCCTTCCATCGACATGATAAAGAAGATATTGGGATTCATCCGACCATGCAACGTAGTGCCGCTGCGCCAACGTCCAGTGCCGATGGACACGTGCCCATTTCAGTCGTAGTTGCAGATGTTGTGGTGTTAACGTTATTACATGCATGGGCCGTCGGTTGCGGAGTGTTCGGTGGTCTGAGTGTTCATACACACTTGTACCCTGCCCAGCATGAAAGTCTGATGTTAGTCTCGCCACAGTTCGTCGTCTGTCCCGTTTTACCAGTCTGCCAAGCCTTCGATGCCCTACATATGTAATGAGGAGCGACCGCCCAACCCCACGACGTATGGACGCTGATTCACCTTGGTTTCGCCACGTGATGAAGACACTCACCATAGTACTCCTCGAACACTCGACGGGTTCTGCATTTTGCGAAATGATCGTGTCGAGCCTCCGGGCCATCACAATCTGCTCTCGTTCAAACTCAAATAGACAGCGCGCCTTCCCCATTCTACACACGGACAGCACGGTCACTGATACTACATACATCGTGTGTGTGTGCGCGCCTGACTACAGTTATTCCTCCATAATTGACGCTGCTATCGGCTGCCGGGTTTATATCGATAGTAGGTCGATGGTCATAATGTTCTGGCTGATCGGTGTATATACGGGGTGGTTCCGTGATGAAGTTACAAACTTGCAAGGATGTGTAGACGTATAAATGTATCAATCAGAGGTAAGGGTCGTTCTTTGGAAGCGAAAGAATCGAAAGTTACAAATCATTCTGATACCAATAATAGTGTAATACTTGTACCGTTGCTGTTGTTGCTAAGAATAATGGGTATGCAGCTTTCAGAGGTGGTAGTATGGACCAGGACAAGAAAAATATCTAGTGAACATGGGTTCTAAAATGCATACCTCAAGAGCTGTGAGCACTTGTTCATCTTCGCTAATGTGAGAAACATCTCCCCTATTGATCAAGTGTTCAAAGCTCTTAGCGTATGCATTTTAGAGCCCATGTTTACTAGACTTTTTCTTGATCCGGTCCATACTACCACCTCTGAAAGTTGCCTACCTACAATCCTAGCAACAACAGTATCAGTAGATGTATTCCACTGTCAGAGGTATCATAACGGTTTTCGCTTGTAAATTTCGACTCGTTCGTTTTCGTTACAGGGACCGTGACCTAAAAGTGATACATTTATCCTCCTACATCGTGCTAGAAGGTCTGTAACAGCATCGTGGAGTCACGCTATATACATATATAAAGTGCGTTTAAAAAGTTTTGCACAATCGTCTCTAATTTTTTTATTTTTTACAGGAGGAGAATGAAATTTTTTGTGAACATACTTGGAACTTTTAGCTATTCATTGAGCCTACTCAGTGTAGCCTCCATCGGCTGTGACGCATCTGGCCCAACGTTCTTTCCTTGATGTAAATGCACTTTGATAAAATTCTGGGTATTGACTTTTACACCATCGCTTGACACAGGAAATAAGGTCTTTTTCACTATCAAATGTTTTGCGACGCAGGTGCGCCTTCAGACGACCAAAGAGGTAAAAATCAGACGGAGCCAAGTCCGGACTATAGGGAGGATGAGAAAAAATTTTCCAACCCATTTTCCTGCTTTTCTCCTGCGTCATAAGGGCTGTATGGGGTTTGGCGTTGTCATGGTGTAGTCTGATGTGCTGACCCCGAAGCTGTTGTCTGTGGGTCTTGATGACACGTCGCAGCTTGTCCGATGTCAAACAGTAATGGTCCCGGTTAATTGTGGAGCCAAGTTCCAAAAAGTCAATGAAAATGACACCATACTGATCCTAGAAGAAGGAGGCCATCACCTTTCAGCCTGCTGTTCGTGAAAGCCTTGGTTCCTTCTTCGGAAGGAAACCCGGATGACGCCACTCCATGGAACGGGGTTTGCTCTCAGGTTCGGACGAGGACAACCTTGTTTCATCCTGGGTAATGACTCCGTCAAAATACTGTTTCCACTCTTCAGTAAAGGCTTTCGTGAAACCCTCGCACACATTCTGCCTCCTCGTTTTCATTCCTCTTGTCAGCAATCTACGCACCCAACGTGCACAGTTTTGCTCTGTACCCTAGTGACTATACCAGTGATACCACACTACCCAATGACAAACGAGTCATTTCAGCAAGCTGTCGTGTCGTCACACATCTGTCATTGCGGATGATTTGATCAATGGTCTGTTTATTCACATCACTCCCTGCTGTCGATGGTCTTCCGCATCGTGGATTGTCCAGAGAGAGAATTCACCTTCCTTAAACTTTTGCACCTACCGCTGGATACTGCTGCGATCCACTGTGTCCTCCCCATAAACAGGGAGCAACTTCCTATGAATCGATGTCTCAGAATCATCGCCAGCCTTGAAGAGGTACTCCATCATCGACCGTTGTCGCAAGCTGACATCTACTTCACGGTCCATTGTGGCTCACCTGTAAATAAAAGAAAATACTTTTAGATACCAACTTATGGTTAAATGTTGCAAGTATATTCACAAAAAATTTCATTCTCCTGCTTCAAAAAATAGAAAAAAATTAGTGACGACTGTGCAAAACTTCTTGAAACCACTTTGTACATACATTTATAGGCGCCGGGGCTATAGCTCTGACTCTCTGTAACGTCGTTGGATGACGTTTCGGACATGAGTTACTACGTAAAACTTGATCTACTAAGTCCCATCTACAACCTCTAGAAGTGTGTAAGATGTAATGTGAAACACTGTGTATACACTACTGGCTATTAAAATTGCTACACCAAGAAAAAATGCAGGTGATAAACGGGTATTCATTGGACAAATATATTATACTACAGCTGACATGTGATTACATTTTCACGCAATTTTAGGTGCATAGATCCTGAGAAATCAGTACTCAGAACAACCACCTATGGCCGTAATAACGGCCTTGGTACGCCTGGGCGTTGAGTCAAACAGAGCTTGGATGGCGTGTACAGGTACAGCTGCCCATGCAGCTTCAACACGATACCACAGTTCATCAAGAGTAGTGACTGGCGTACTGTGACGAGCCAGTTGCTCGGCCACCATTGACTAGACGTTTTCAGTTGGTGAGAGATCTGGAGAATGTGCTGGCCAGGACAGCAGTCGAACATTTTCTGTATCCAGAATGGCCCGTACAGGACCTGCAACATCGGTCGTGCATTATCCTGCTGAAATGTAGGGTTTCGCAGGGATCGAATGAAGGGCAGAGGCACGGGTCGTAACACATCTGAAATGTAACGTCCACTGTTCAAAGTGCCGTCAATGCGAACAAGAGGTGACCGAGACGTGTAACCAATGGCACCCCATACCGTCACGCCGGGTGATACGCCACTATGGCGATGACGAATACACGCTTCCAATGTGGGTTCACCGCGATGTCGCCAAACATGGATGCGACCATCATGATGCTGTAAACAGAACCTGGATTCACCCGAAAAAATGACGTTTTGCCATTCGTGCACCCATGTCCGTCGTTGAGTACACGATCGCAGGCGCTCCTGTCTGTGGCGCAGCGTCAAGGGTAACCGCTGATAGTCAAAGCTGCTGCAAACGTCGTCGAACTGTTCGTGCAGATGGTGGTTGTCTTGCAAACGTCCCCATCTGTTGACGCAGGGATTGGGACGTGGCTGCACGATCCGTTACAGCCATGCGGATAAGATGCCTATCATCTCTAGTGTTACGAGGCCATTGGGATCCAGAACGGCGTTCCGTATTACCCTCCTGAACCCACCGATTCCATATTCTGCCAACAGTCATTGGATCTCGACCAACGCGAGCAACAATGTCGCAATACGATAAACCGCAATCACGATAGGCTACAATCCGACCTCTGTCAAAGTAGGAAACGTGATGGTACGCATTTCTCCTCCTTACACGAGGCATCACAACAATGTTTCACCAGGCAACGCCGGTCAACTGCTGTTTGTGTATGAAACTTTCCTCATCTCAGCACGTTGTAGGTGTCGCCACCGGCGCCAACCTTGTCTGAATGCTCTGAAAAGCTAATCATTTGCATATCACAGCATCTTCTTCCTGTCGGTTAAATGTCGTCTCTGTAGCACGTCGTCTTCATGGTGTAGCAGTTTTAATGGCCAGTAGTGTAAATGTAACGTTCTAAGAGTTACAGATGAGGAGTAATGGTTTCTTAAAACTTAGGGTGATAAAGCTTCCTGTTTACGTTCAGGCCCCCTTAAAAAATAGTGTATGTTTCTACAATGTAATAATTACTTTTTCTTTTGCAGGAAATTGAGAACATGGAGACGTTAATCACACAAGACGTCGCATTTAAAGAGCTGGAATCTCATTTCCTTAACGGGATAACACTGAATTATACGGAAATAGCAGGATGCCGGTTTCCGAACCTCAGCAGCGATTCGTTGTACATTGAGAGCCTGCAGGTGGTGGTGAAGAGCAACAAATTCGCCAGCCTGGGCGCACGCGCCCTGACGGTGCAGTCAGAGGACGCTACCGTGTCGGATAACACCTTCGCGGCCCTGGCCAGCGGCAGCATACGGTGGCACCACTGGTCCCAGGGAGGAAAGTCGAGGCTGTCGTTTCAGAGGAACACGATCCAGGCGCTGGAGACGGGCGCGCTGTCCGGACTGAGAGCCAGCGAGAGCTCGACGTCGATCTCCGACAACGTGCTGCTGTGCCTTGCTGAAGAGTACGAGAGGTGCAGGGAGCTGGCCGTCTCCGACGACCTGCGAGTGTGTGACGCCGAGGACGTGTGTCCCTACCGGAAGAGGACCGGCGTGACGGAGGCGCTGGCCAAGGCGCGCGGCTGCGCTGCAGGCAGCCCGCTGTCTGCAGAGCAGTGCGCCGTGCTCGCGGTGGGCAACAAACCCTCTGGGGCGGCCTGTCTGCACGCTCCATCCTCCGTGGTCGGCGTCGCCGCTGCCATCGCTCTGCTGGCGACCACCTGGTTCACCGTCTAGCAGCCTACGCTCGATGCACGCCCGGAAGGCCAACTATACTAACAGACGCACAGTGTCTCGCTTTAACCGTGAAGGACGGTGCAACAAGTAACGATGATTTGACGTTAATAAATTTATTGAGACCAAGACGACTTTACCATGAAGTAAAAGGTGCACATTCCAATAATTGTTTTCTGAATAACACAATTCAAAACGTGGGCCAAAACCGTCATTTTTCCTTACGTTGGGTTTCACAACCGTTAGGAATTTCGCTGAGGTTGAAACCATTTTTGTGCCAGGGTTTTCGTCAGAGGTTGAGAATATATTATTGATCTCTTTCGGCTGTTGCGCTATTGTCAAGTGATATCTGAAATATGAGAAACAGACCTCGACTGTATTCAGATGCAGATTATCATGTACATTAAAATATTATAACCATAAAAATAGAGGAAACAAATCGTGAGGTAAACATTAATATATATTTGAAGAAATTCATGTTACCGGCGTAAGCAGCTTTTAGTGACTACTGCTTTATTGAAGTCTGGTTTCGGTAGGAAGGTCTATTTCTAAGTCAAAGTCAAAATATGTTAAAATAAAAACAACTTTACTAAAAAGAGCAGAAACAACCCTGGACAGTCTTTGGGACAGTCATTTTGGTGAATATCAAGGTGGTTGTAGGAAGGGCAGATCATGTTCCGAACAACTATTTAATGCGAAGTCAGTCACACACCATAGATTACTGAACTCAAAAGATATTGCAGTAATGGTTGCCGATTTGAGAAAGGCCTTTCATTTCGTTCACAAACTGTAACTAAAATAGTTCAAGAATTTGGCGTATAGTCTGAATTAGCAAATCTAATTTGTGAAACACTCACAGACACAATATTTAAAGAGAAAATGTATGGGAGGAATATCATAATCCTTCGAAACAAACACAAGTGTACGACAAGGAGATGGGCTATCCCCAATTCTTTGTAACTGTATAACTGTATTCTAAAAAAAAAAAAAAAAAAAAAAAAAAAAGAAACAGTGGGAGTTCGGATTGAAGAACTGAATGAGTTTAAGATTTCTAGAATAAGGCTGGGAAGAGAAAACGAAAATACTGGAATAAACTATCTTGAATTTTGTAGATGTCTTTCTGAAAATGTGGCATCTGCTGTCACACAAAATAATCTTTTAGAGGAAATAGCCAGGAGATTTGGCTTATGATTTATTTAAGAAAAATGATTTTTTTTACAAACATTAAAAAAAATGCAAGCTGAGCATTACGTAAAAAGTATGTAGAAAAAAAATTCATAAATTCTAAAGAAACAACTGACAGAGAGGCGTTTGGGGAAAAAATACTGGATGTGGAAGGATTCCAAGGTAAAAGAGTGAAAAAGACTGGTCTCATATGGTCGGAAGACACGATCAAAAAACATAGTCAACACATCAAGGAGTACTGAAAGAAAAGAATAGAATAAAAATAAATAAGGAACTGTTATTGGCACGTGGTTCTTAGTTGGGCATTCCAAGAAGGAGAAAGAAAGAAACATCCTGGTAGGAGAGCTTAACACTTAAAATGTCATCAAGAGAATTTACATCAAAACCACCTGTACTACTGTCACATATATTGCAGTATTTCTTAATGTTAGAGTTGTTGAGGGATAAGTCGCACTGTTGTGACAGACCTGTGCGGATATGCAATGTGCAGAACATTTGACGGCATTACCGAAGGTATTTGTACGTCATGGAATTGTGACGGAGAATATGTGACAACAGTACGGAAGATTTTGGTATAAATGTTCTTGACCAAGACGAGTGTTAATTAGAATATGACGTTTCACGTCAGAACCTACCCTGTCCTATGTTTTTATTACAGTGTATTCTTATTTCGAGTAGAAAATGGTATTTCTAGGTAAATTAGCTACCAACAAAGCATTATCAATTTAAAAAATCCTTAAATTATAAGATGGATTACTTCAAATCTTAGGCCATGTAATTAAAACTTTACTTACATTTAAATGCGCATCAAAGACATTTCAGTATAGTCCACTTACTTGTTTAGCCAAAATGAATATGTGAATTGTACCGAAACGCCTTTGAGGCGCACGTAAATGTAACTGTGATTACACGTCGTGAGTTTCATTTAATCTTACGTCCAGAAAATTCTTCGTATTTATTTAAACGACACTTCTACGACCTGAAGTATGTAAAATATTGGTTCCATTGTAATACGTGGGAACACGTCTACGAATATTAAATTATATCATAAACTTCAATATAACGATCAGTAGGACGACAGCAGTAATATTCCTAAATACATTGTTTTAAAATTGTGCATAAACATATACATAAAGCCATCAGTATAGTGCAGATATGACACGAATGACTGCATGTATACTAGTATGTTACTCACAGATAATATTAGAGACAAGTTCAGAATGTTATTACGATCTTGTACTGAGCAGAACATGGTCACTTTGTTCTGACGTGACCAGTAAAAGACTGTTTATGTAGTAATGGCTGTGCGTGCATTACTCGAGACACACATTTTCATAAGGTGAACGGCAGATAATAGTGTTCGACGTATTTTCAACCAAAAGGAAATCTATTACATTCTGTTATGAAAGCCTTGGAATTCTTAAAGTGAAGTTTTATTTAACTTGTAGTTTAAAGTTCAAAATTTGCAAAATGAACATTTGTCTAAAAATATGTTACAGAAAACTTCCATACCCACTATTATGTGAAAAAAATGTTTCCTACAATTTATAGATACACTGTGCTCACGGAATACAAGAAGGAAAGTTATTGCATTTTTATTTCGTGTGAGTTGGGACTATTTATTTGTTGTTAGAAAGGTGCTTGTATATTAAAGTGATGAGGACGTATTATCTTTGTTATGTCATGTTTGTTTTTGTATTGTTTTTGTTATATAGTTCTGATTTGTAATGAAATGTCTAGAAGGACCAATGAAGTACCGAAAAATTAACATTTCTTTTGTTTCATTGATAACTTTGAGAGACATATTTATAAACTCATATTACATAGAAATGTTGTGTGTACCATATTTTCCACATCAACAGACCTAATAAGGACACATACAAATGTTTGAGCCTACTGAATAAGAAATACAAGTCTAAAACATAATATTTAATTCCAATGTTAATTAATTTAAAATAATGACATCCATAATGTTATTTTCTCTATAGTACATTCTTCGTTTATGAAGCCATGGTATCCATAAATATTGCATAAACACTATATTGGTGATGATACATTCTATGCAGTTACTAAATCTATTTTTTCGTCACTAAAGCGTTTCGTCTCAGTCTGTTGAAACATCGTCAGATGCCTGAAAACTGCACACATTTTACAGATTGTTTCTACTGGAGGCTAGAAATCAGAGCATTTATCAAGGTACTGAAGTGAGGTTCATTTCCTCCTCTGTTCCTGATCATTGATGGAAGTCTTCTTTTGTTTTCAATACTAAACACTCGCATGGTGTAAACGTTTAAATACCGTCTCACGCCGAGACTCCGAAGTTCTTTTTGTTGATTTTTTATTTTATTATTTTTTATGTTTAGTCTGGCGTTTGTAGTTTCGTCATGTTATCTGATATGGGGGATAAGGTGATAGGAAAGAAGCAGCAAATCTCGGAGATTGAGTGACTGTTATGTTATGAAGGGATGTCCATTCTGACGAGGTGCTTTGAATCACAATCGGGATCTGATGACCGCCAAGTCTCTCCCTAGTCCAACATATCAGCGTACCATTACCCATACACAAATTACTTTTCACTATCAACGAAGATATAATCAGTTTTGCAATCACCGCTCACTTGAATATCCATCTCTTTGTGCAATTCCATGACCCCAACAAATCACACCATTTGGCTGTTCCACATTCCACTTAAATGCCACAACCACATACTTACAAATCCACAATCTTCTATCTTGATACCCTATTAAGCTTATTTCACACAGAATGTATATTCTTAGTTTCCACAGCAGAAAAGAAAGCGAGTGGCAGGAATGCGGCTGCTGGTCGTTACAGGATCTGCAGATGCACAATACATGTCATTTTAAAAATATCGTAAGTGTCATACAATAAATCTCATCACAACAAGGCTAACAATGGAGCGTAGTGGTAGGACAATATTTTTGGGGTGGCCAATCCACTGACCATAGGCAGCCACAGGCAGAAAGGAGCTGGTGGAAAGGCTTTGTCCTGCTCTCCACCTTACCTCTCGCAGGTATTCTTCTGAGCTACCAACTGTACTGCATAAAGTTCTCCCCACAAGCACACCCAGACCCTTCTCCTTTGCCAAAACTCCTGTAATGGTCTCCTGATAAATATCTTTTCCATACTATGTGATCTCATGAGGTACTCACCTGTGTCCCATCTCCACTGAGATTGCCATACTACGACGCATACACCATTTGCACATTTTAAACACTCTTGTCAGTCATCACCTATGTCCCGTTTCCCACATTACCAGTCCTACGCCATTTGTACATTTTAGCCCAGTCACACCACATGCAGTGGAATGACAGCTGCTCCTATGACAAGATACCAGCAGAATATCATAACCTACCATCAACAGTCTTTCAGCGTTTCATCAGTATCACCATACGAAACTAATGAAATCTGCATTTTGTAATCATACTTTAATTCACGGTTTTGTTTATTATAAAACAGTATTTACTCGTACTGCTCATGACTTTTCTTTATTTTCTCCATGTCACGTTATCAACATGCATTTTTCAAGTCTTATAGTTTCCGTTCTAAAGCCACACTGACCCCTTGCCTACCTGCCGGCGCTTATTTACCCGCATCAGAGTCACGTTGGGTTGCATATACGCTGCAATGGAAACTTCTGGATTGATCCTTGTATTTTTCTCTATAGATAATTTGGAATAATCTTTATTTATGGACTTCCCACAGCTCTCTTGTGCAGAAACCTACAGTATAATATATCATTTACACAGCTGACAACCCACTGCACACTTCAGAAGCAGAACCACACAGTAACAAAGAGAGAAAGGTATTTGCATATTGTCAACAGAGGTATGATTTTACGTATCGTTCACAGAATACGTACACTATTCCATTTATACAATTGTAAGATGCCCCATAACTTGTGAACTGGCACTTCCATATTAATATAAGTTTAGAAGGGTTATTTAAGCCCTGAAATGCTCCATCAAATATAAGACACAATTTTAAAAGATAACAGATTCTGATAAGAATAGGGACAGGGAAAGCAACTTACTGAAAAACTCAACAAACAGGATGAAAATCAATTAATAGTGACGCCTTATTGAATATTAAACATGGATTGTGAGTTGTGAGATCCTAGTTTCATTACTACAAGCATGATGAAAAACACGTGAGGCAATTCCTATAAACTCTCAAACACCCTTAATAGCAGTTGTTCATTACTGTTTGATGACCTAGAAATCTCTGTCTTTTGGTCGCTATTGACAAGTGAAAGCTGTTCGTCTCCCCAGCTGAAAGATCATGAAGAAACTGCAACGGCATCATACGTGCGTTACGATGTGAAACGTACTTACAAAAAATAAGGTCCGAGGGAGCTTGCAAGTGCAATCTATCCAGATTCTACACGTCATAACAGCTCGCTGCGCAGTTTAATTCACAATTCTAATATGGACGCCATAACACACAGCAAGTTGGTGATTCATGAAGAGGGGAAATACAATTAATCAATGCTCTTCAGTAAGTAAAACTGCCTGAAGCTGTAACTGAAAAATAAAATCAAGGATATAGTTCAGCCATATTGGCTGTGCTCATACACCATCAGGCACAGAAGTCATTACAGGAAAATGGAAAAGTTTGTGACATAAGGCCATGTTAATGTTTAATTTCAATGCAATAAAATGATTTGTATGATAATAACAGTAATAACTGGACTTCGTAATGAACATTAGGTTTCAGGCTCGACTAAAAATGCGAATAAAAATCATAAATGATAGTGCATTGATGACACTCGATGATTGGATCACCAAAGCACTCACCTCCAACTAATTAACAGTCTGAAAATACATAAAATCTTTCTGGATTAGTGGAACTTTTTGGTAACTGCAGTATTTTAAATATAATATAATCCTTATTTTAAGCATTTACTTATTTTTTAATTAGTAATTATAATAACAATAATCAATACAAAACCGTAATGTATGGAAGCTCTAACAGGAAGGACAATGGTGAGTTGTGCAGTTGTACATCGCTTTTCCAATTTTTAAACAGTAGAAGAACAAAAATTCCAAAGACAGCTGAAAATGCACGAGGGATATATACTTTTTTTACAGTAAAGTTCAGCTTTTTCATATAGAGACATAATGATTTTTTATAAAATGCATCTTCACAATTCGAAGGTTGCACTAACAAGCAACACTTTACCAATCTATAGTTTACACAGAATTGATACGAACACTATCAGAAAAAAAATCTGGTAGCATGGAAATTATTCATAAGTTACACGTGATAGAATTTTATGTAAAATGATTGAAGTTCCCATTTCCACTGAAGTTGCTAACTGTGTTAATTATCCATGAGCAAATTCCAAAAATAAGATCCTAGCAGCGTCGCGAATTGTAAGTTGGCTTCTACCCTGTGCACTGGAACATGCATATACATATAACTTCAGAATAATTATTTATGCCCTGAAATACATCCCCTCCAAATATAAGAAACGATTTTAAAGAATAACTGGATGAGTCTAGAACGAGCAAAACTTATGCAAAAGTGCAACAAACAGCGGGAAAATTATTTGATGCTGATTCCTTATTGAACATAAAACATAAATTATGAATTGTGAGCTCTTTCTTTGATTATTGCAAAGTGTAATGCAAAAAATTTATGCCAGTTCTGTAAACTCCATAAATGTCCCTTAATAGCAGTTGTTCATTACTGTTTGATGACCTGAAAATCTCTGCCTGTGGATCAAAATTATCAAGTGAAAGTTTTTTTCCTACCCCGCTGACATCTCGAAGAAAGTTGTATCCACTTCACACATACCTTATGATATGAAAGTTACTTATAAAGGATTGTGTCGAAGGTAGTATGGTAGTGAAATATGCTCATGTAATGCCAGATTCTACAGAACGCATGATCTCAATGAGCAGTTTCTTCAAGTGGTAATCGTAACCATTTTATTATGTTTTTTTCATTTCCTTTTCGAAGCTGGCATTGCTTTCGCATTCACTTGGCACTGGACTTTGAAAGCTTTTAGGATTCTATTTGACGCGACCTTTCCTTTGAGTTGGGTTTTGTAGAATTCCGAGCACATTTACGAGTCGTATGTGATTACATATTTCGTTATTTTGTAATTTCCATAACATACCAATTATAATTTCCTTCTTTCGCCGATTTACAGATGCGCTTAGAAATGGCATAATACAGGGCGAGTAAGTGGAATTTGTAGCAGAAGCAACAGAACTTTAATATAAGCACTAGGTATAGTAGTGTGAGTACGTCACATGTATGGGTTCTAACAGTGGAAAGACACAAAATTCTAGAGACACGGTGTCAAGATGAAACTGCCATTTTCTCCTACACATGGGCAATACCGTTTCATCAAGATGAATTTATTCGGGAAAACTGGCAAGGAACTGATGGAAATATAAAAGAACCTGTAGCTATGTCATATAACGTGGAGCTGGTCGACGTTAAAATGGACTATTGGAATAGATTTGTGTTGATGACAATTAGCACATGGGTTTGGATATAATGCAAGATTTAGTTAATCACTTTTTTAAACAACGGGGGTGTGTGACTACCTAACATCAAAGCACGACTTCTGTTTGCAAGAGAAAGGCTTCCAGGGAAACAGCAATGTGAACAATGATAATATTTTTTGTTGAAATAATCAGCAACCAGTTGTTCCATTGCCGATTTCAGGCTCCTAGTGCTCTTCTTCAGAAAGTGGTAACTATCGCATTATTCGTGTTTGTGAAACGTAGGTAGATGTACAGCATGCTGCTGTGGTCGTGTGCTCGCAAATAATGAGATATTGTAACCTTCTAAAAAAAGGGCACAAGGCGTCTGAAACCGGTAAAGGGATGAAATTTTTTCTGTACAACTGATTGTTGACTATTTTAACAAACAGAAATACGATACTACTGTTACACCTTCCTTGGCTAATGATTGTGGTATTACCACACTATAAGCTACAGTTTTTGACTATGGAATCGACTGTGTGTGTGGCCTTTTGAAAGCCTGTGTAAATATATTAAATGCTAAAAACGGTATTTTTATTTGTAAAGTCATGTTCCCGGTACACTGCACCCATCACACTCCCTCCTCCACCTTCCCCATCTCACAGTGTAAATTATAATGTAGACTCCAACAAAGAAGGCACGAGTGATACACGTAAATGTCATATTTAAGCTGGAGACATCCATTTTCTTTTCAATCTAGGACGTTGTTCACCACGACACCGTCAAATAAAGACATTATCAGTTCAGAACTGGATCGTTCAGACAATGTTATTCCATAGATGTTCATAACATTAGTCAACCAACCAATTCCCTATGGGAAACATTTTTTTTTTCTCATTACAGGTTTAAGATGATATACACACATCAATGCTATATCTCGTAAGGGATAATACTAAAGGAATCAAAGTGTTGAGCAGACTTAAATCACTCCCTATAACGCAACTTGTAGGACATTCTATTGAAAATAAAGGGACTGACAGGTGGTGCAGGCCAAGTATGGACTATAGCCAGAAGCAAATCGTCTGCACACCTGAACATATTACTTTTTTCCGCATACGCCTTGCGACCTGACCGCAATTGGAAAATTCGGGAAATTGTAGATAATATATATGGTTACCGACAATCACTCTCTATGTTCGCTGTCAAGCTTTTTAAACGTAGCTTTAATGGAACATTCGGCAACGGCGAGTGGTTGTAAGAAACAGCAATACTGCACTAAGTAAAGGGACTGTCAGGTGAGCTGTAGACGATCTCTTGGTGGAAATATATGTTACGCATTTGCAATGTCTACTGGGGCAGTTCTCTATCTGCCTATAGTTGTAATCATTTGCCTATAAACTAGGAGGACGTTACTGACACAGGCGAGTGGTTATTATATATATGTGCTATATTTTAACCAGAGAAACATTTTTTCCCTCAATCCAGGATCCTGTTAAGGTGATATAACAGATATCAAACTTCTATATCGAGACGTATAATACCAACATTGCCTTTTAGAGACGACAGATACAAAATCCATCTCCCATCTGCGGCAGGAGGTCTGAGCCCGAAGTATGTGGTTGATCGACTTGGAGCTCCGCATATGTTTCGGCAGTAGCGGCATCAAGGCTTGATAGGCTCTATTACCACAACGGGAATTGATGTGCAAGGTTATGACGTCATCCATATCACCTTCTCCAGCCACCACACTGTAATCATTAAAGTAAGAAAAGTTCTACCTCGTCCGAATTAATTGGCGGAATATAGTATGAGTGCTCATCACCAGTCCTGGTCACCCTGAGACATTTCTTTCGAGACACTGTTGATTGGTGTGAAACGTGGTGTCCATAAATTATGTAACCTTTAGGCTAGATGACAACAGGAGAAAGAACTTCGAATATTACTAGCTTATAACTCGCGAACTGCAAGTAAAAGTAGATAACGGAGTGATAGATCGGGAAAGTAATTTTTTTTTTTAAGTTTAGAGTTGCAGAAAAGCAAACTAGAAGAGAAATTCACCACATTCAAGGTTTACGACCACCAGCTATATCATAAATGGAGTACTTACCGCCTAACACACACACACACACACACACACACACACACACATACACACACACACAAAATATATGAACAGGGATATATAGTTAAGAAGGGAGACGAACTTGAAGGCGTTATTGTAGAAAGGGAAGACGACGTTTGATGGTGGGATGGTAGATATGATCGCTGCGAGAAGATTTTGACAGAGCACTGAAAGACTTAAGTCGAAACAAGGCCCCTGGAGCTGACGACATTCCGTCAGAACTACTGATAGCTTTGGGAGAGCCATCAATGACAAAACTATTCCATATACACTCCTGGAAATGGAAAAAAGAACACATTGACACCGGTGTGTCAGACCCACCATACTTGCTCCGGACACTGCGAGAGGGCTGTACAAGCAATGATCACACGCACGGCACAGCGGACACACCAGGAACCGCGGTGTTGGCCGTCGAATGGCGCTAGCTGCGCAGCATTTGTGCACCGCCGCCGTCAGTGTCAGCCAGTTTGCCGTGGTATACGGAGCTCCATCGCAGTCTTTAACACTGGTAGCATGCCGCGACAGCGTGGACGTGAACCGTATGTGCAGTTGACGGACTTTGAGCGAGGGCGTATTGTGGGCATGCGGGAGGCCGGGTGGACGTACCGCCGAATTGCTCAACACGTGGGGCGTGAGGTCTCCACAGTACATCGATGTTGTCGCCAGTGGTCGGCGGAAGGTGCACGTGCCCGTCGACCTGGGACCGGACCGCAGCGACGCACGGATGCACGCCAAGACCGTAGGATCCTACGCAGTGCCGTAGGGGACCGCACCGCCACTTCCCAGCAAATTAGGGACACTGTTGCTCCTGGGGTATCGGCGAGGACCATTCGCAACCGTCTCCATGAAGCTGGGCTACGGTCCCACACACCGTTAGGCCGTCTTCCGCTCACGCCCCAACATCGTGCAGCCCGCCTCCAGTGGTGTCGCGACAGGCGTGAATGGAGGGACGAATGGAGATGTGTCGTCTTCAGCGATGAGAGTCGCTTCTGCCTTGGTGCCAATGATGGTCGTATGCGTGTTTGGCGCCGTGCAGGTGAGCGCCACAATCAGGACTGCATACGACCGAGGCACACAGGGCCAACACCCGGCATCATGGTGTGGGGAGCGATCTCCTACACTGGCCGTACACCACTGGTGATCGTCGAGGGGACACTGAATAGTGCACGGTACATCCAAACCGTCATCGAACCCATCGTTCTACCATTCCTAGCCCGGCAAGGGAACTTGCTGTTCCAATAGGACAATGCACGTCCGCATGTATCCCGTGCCACGCAACGTGCTCTAGAAGCTGTAAGTCAACTACCCTGGTCAGCAAGATCTCCGGATCTGTCCCCCATTGAGCATGTTTGGGACTGGATGAAGCGTCGTCTCACGCGGTCTGCACGTCCAGCACGAACGCTGGTCCAACTGAGGCGCCAGGTGGAAATGGCATGGCAAGCCGTTCCACAGGACTACATCCAGCATCTCTACGATCGTCTCCATGGGAGAATAGCAGCCTGCATTGCTGCGAAAGGTGGATATACACTGTACTAGTGCCGACATTGTGCATGCTCTGTTGCCTGTGTCTATGTGCCTGTGGTTCTGTCAGTGTGATCATGTGATGTATCTGACCCCAGGAATGTGTCAATAAAGTTTCCCCTTCCTGGGACAATGAATTCACGGTGTTCTTATTTCAATTTCCAGGAGTGTAGTATGCAAGGTGTATGAGACAGGAAAAATACCCTCAGACTTGCAGAAAAATGTAATAATTACAGTTACGAAGAAATCAGATGCTGAAAGGTGTGAAAATTACCGAACTACAGGTTTAATAACTAATAGGTGCAAAATACTAACACGAAATCTTTACAGAAGAATGAGAAAACAGGTAGAAGCCGACCTTGGAGAAGATCAGTTTGAATTCCAGAGAAATGTGGGAGCACACGAAGCAATACTGACCCTACGACTTCTCTTAGAAGATAGGTTAATGAAAGGCAAGCCTACGTTTCTAGCATTTTTAGACTTAGAGAAAACTTTTGAAAACGTTGAAGGCAATACTCTCTTTGAAATTCTAAAGTTAACATCGGTAAAACACAGGAAGCCAAAGACTATTTACCAAAGACTATTTACAATCTGTACCGAAACTGGACCGCTATTATAAGAGTCGAGGGGCATCGAAGGGAAGCATTGATTGAGAAGGCAGTGAGACAGGGTTGTAGCCTATCCCAGATGTAATTCAATCTGTATGTTGAGAAATCTGTAAGGAAAACCACAGAAAAATTTGAAACAGGAATTAAAGTTCAAGGAGAAGAAATAAGAACTTTGAGGTTTGCTGATGACAATGTAATTCTGTCGGAGACAGCAGAAGCCTTGGGAGAACAGTTCAACGGAATGCACAGCGTCCTGAAACGAGGATATAAGATGTTCATCAACATAAACAAAACAAGAATAATGGAATGTAATCGAATTAAATCAGCTGGCATAGTGAGAATTAGATTAGAAAAAGAGACAGTAAAAGTAGTAGATGAGTTTTGTTATTTGGGCAGCAAAATAAGCGAGGATGTCCGAAGTAGAGAGGATATAAAATGTATACAGACAATAGGAAGAAAACCATTTCTGAAGAAGATAAATTTGTTAACATCGAATATACATCTAAGCGTTAGGAATTTTTTTCTGAAGTAATTTGTTTGGAGTGTAGCCAAGTACGTAAGAACAGTTTAGGCAAAAAGAAAATAGAGGCTTTCGAAACACGGTACTACAAAAGGACACTGAAGATTAGATGGGCAGATGATGTAACTAATGAGGAGGTACTGAACGAATCTGGGGAGACAAGAAATTTGTGGCACAACTTGACTAAAAGAAGGGATCAGTTGATAGAAGACATTCAGAGACATCAAGAGAGCACCAGTTTACTATGGTAGGGAAGTGTGGAGGGGGGTGGGTGGGTAAAAATCGTAGAGGGAGATCATGAGATGAATACAGCAAGAAGATTCAGAAGGATGTAGACTGCAGTAGTTATTCGGAGATGAAGGGGATCGCAAGGGGCAGAGTAGCATGGAGAGCTGCGTCAAACCAGTCCTCAGACTGCAAATCACAACAACAGGATTTCATTCTGTCTGCAGGTGGGTATGAACATGCTTTGCTAATAAGGAGTAAAAGAACATTTCCAGAGGCTGTATGGAGAACGACCTTCATGTTACGTGGAACTGCTTAAGTATGAGAATGTTGTCACTTGTGGTTATGACTCGAAAGCTATAGAGCACAACTATTTCTACATCTGCACTGAGCGAGGTGGTGAGGTGGTTATGCATTGGACTCACATTTGGGAAGACGATGGTTGAAATTCACGTGCTGCAACCCAGATTTAAGTTTTTCGTGATTCCTCTAAATTGCTCCAGACAAATTCCGGTACGATTCCTCTGAAGGGACGTGGATGATTTCTTTCCCCATTCTTAAAAGAACACGAGTTTATGCTCCGTATTTAATGATTCTGGTGTCGACGGTACGTTGAACACTAATCTTTCTTCCTTCTACATTTGATTGTACATTTACATGCCTACTCTGCAAACTATCGTATTGTGCACGGTGGAGAGGACCGTGCACCGCTATTTCTATTGACTCCCTTTCCTGTTCCACTCGGAAATAGAGTGAGGGGAAAGGAAACGACTGTCTATATGCTCTGTAGTGGACATATTTTTTGTCTTGTGTTTGTGGTCGTTACATGAAATAAATGTCGGCGCCAGTGGAATCATTCGGCAAGCAGCTTCAAATGGAGGTTCTCTTATTTATCTCATTAGTATTTCACGAAAAGATAGTCATCTTCCCTCCAGGCATTCTCATTTGAGTTCAGGGAGCAGTTCTGTATTAATTAACATACCTACCAGTTTCACATCTAGCTGACTACTCGTGAAATCGCGTTACTCGTTTGCTTGTTTCGTAACGCAAGTTACGTGCTGCTTTCACCCGTATATCATAATCATTTTTGCTCTAACGACACAAAACACACAGTAGTATGTGTCGGAGTTTCCACTCTGCTATTGGCAATAAACCACCGTAGATTACCTACGAATACCGATCTAAAGTAGAATTATGTCGCGTGCTTGACACGTTTCAGGAAATGAGTCCGATTTTCAACTGCGTTTTCGTGTATGATTCGTGATATGTTACGCACGAAATACAGCAGCGCACTCACAATGGTACTACCTCAAACGTACGTCCCATTTCGAGTGGATGACACTCCCAATATTAATGTTACACACGTTCCCTAAATATTATCAGCAAAATACACGTCAAAAAGCTCACTGCTTGTAAGCTGATGCCCACATACATAGAGAGAAGTCATCAATGTAACTTAATAATAGAAAGATTTAAGTGTTCGATTTTTCTTCGCGTTTTTCGGGAGTGGATATGTAGAAATATGATCTGCTGGTGGTTCGATTATTCTCATCTAAATCGAGTTTCGTGATTGGTTGATTCGTGCTGTCTTCTTCAGTATGTTAGAGCCTTACTGCTCTAACGATATACAGATACAAACATGCGTGTTTCTATCTTTCTTCTCTAATTTATTTTCTATTGGGCTGTGCCCATGCAGCCATCTCGGTAGTAGAATGTCAGTTTGGATGATACGAATAAGCTGCTTGAAGTGGTAGCAGCTGTAAAATTCCTAAACTGGATTTATTTTTCACCAGAATGATACGTTTCGGGAAATAATTTCCAGCTTCAAGTTTTTTTTCCGATGTATTATGCGCTGTCTGCACAATATGCCAAAGTTCTTCGTACTGTTACGTTAATTTAGAGATAAATTTAGAAAAAAGTCATTCTTGCACACTCTTGGAGTGTTTTGGGTAAAATATTAATTGTTCTGGTTGCACAGAAATACTGTAGGTTACGAGAATGTGTTAAAAAGTAGGAACACTCAAATTAATCAGTAAATAATACCATGCAGCAGAGGTTGTGAGACTACAAATATACATATGCATCAAGCTATTTTCCTCGCTCCCCAGTCGTCTGGATTTGGCTGTAATGCGACACTGTCTGGTATACTTTCGTATGTACGAGTATGTTCGAGAATTAACCATGAATGGACATGTGCACAGTCATCTATCTACATTCGCTATCTGATATATGGTACACACAAAGTTGTTTAGGAGTGGTTTAGCGATATTACAGAAATCAGGAATCATGCTGTTGTGTCACTAGTCGGTGGTGTAATTACGGAAAAACTGTCAAAATTGCTAAAATTTATAGCACTATCAACTGTGGTGCTTATTACAGTACGTCATCTCATATTGAAGGAGTATTTTCCATCCCATCTGTCCACTGGTATGCTGTTGATTACCACATTATGATTGACTGACACCACTTGTATGAGATGGAGAGACTCTTGATGGGAGCAACACATTCTAGGGATAGCCAGAACTGAAATAGTGATCTCATACTCGGCTGCAATATCAGGAATCAATGCTCTTGGTCTCTTCGAAATGGTACACCTAGACATCTGCTATCCCACGACTGTGAAAGATGAGATTAAATGCAAAGCTGCTTCCCACAGGATGCAGACGATGGTACATATAGGACTCTATGACTTCCACTCTGTTGCGACTTAAATTGGATTGATCACATGTACAAAGCTGCAGGGATGATGATGCAGAGACCGACCAACAGTTACAAGATGCAGAGAGACTGTCTAAAACCACGCCGTAGTTCTGCTGAATGGGTCCTTAGCAGAGAGGTTTAAAAAACTTGACTCATTTCGAGATATGAGAGCGTCACAAATATGATTCATCTGTGGCTGTTATCATTAAAAGACATCTCCAAGCATGTGGCTGAATGAAGAGATGTGATTCCAAATGACAGACACCATTTCTACCAGAAAGCGTAACACCATAGATCTGAAAAGTCAGTGTCTTGGTCATAGGATTTTATATATTTTTATGACTTCAGTCTAGCGTTACATTTTTAAGTGACGCCTAACATAGCACACCATCTACTGTATGAGATCATTCTCAATCGACCATCATCCTACCTCGCTATAACCTTAAGGGAGAAGAAGGATATAGATTTTGATATTTCAATGTGAGATTCGTCCCAGAACCACAGCCATCAGGATTTCCAATATTTCACTCACTGTCAAATGTCGCCGGATTGGGGCTGCAATCATAATATTCAATTGTAATTACAGTGATAAATATGTAGCTGCTTTCCTAGGATGGCTCTGCCAGCTGTTCTGGTGTGTGGTGGAGATAGCCAGTGACCAGAGTGAATAACAGTTCCAGCTTAAGGCTGTCACAGGATAGGTACAAAGAAATGTTCCAGCTGGTTGTCTAGTTGGTTGTCGTCCACAGCAGTGGGGAAAAAATTTAAGCAGTAATCCTTGTGATGCTCTCTGGATGGCTGAATAGTGATCTAAGATTCAATATGTGTGCGTTGGGCTGTCTTTGCGATCAAATGTGTTGTGAGTATCTTACGATTTTTATGTGGACATTTGAAACAACTCAGTATGGCGACTGTTGACGTTGGGCGTACTGATAACATCTGAATTTCAACCACTCGAGTCATCCTGAACACCGTCCATGACTGGACAGTCCTCTCCGGTGGTCCAAGTCTGGCTGCAGACAAGCTGAGACAAGTGTCAAATGGTTCAAATGGCTCTGAGCACTATGGGACTTAACATCTATGGTCATCAGTTCCCTAGAACTTAGAACTACTTAAACCTAACTAACCTAAGGACATCACACACATCCGTACCCGAGGCAGGATTCGAACCTGCGACCGAAGCAGTCGCTCGGCTCCGGACTGAGCACCTAGAACCGCTAGACCACTGCGGCTAGCAGACAAGTGTCCCACAGTGGCAACTAGGATTGTGCAACATCTGGCTGAGGCACTGGGTGTGGACACTGGGACATAAGATCGTGGGATGTGAGAGTGTTTCAGTGGTCTGTGACATCTAGCCATGACAACTATCACTACTATGGATTGGATCATGGTTTAACTGTGTCATATTTAATTCTTCTCAGTACATCATAGTGACTCTGTCTTGCAATGGTATTGTTATTGTCTGTGTTCTATCACACAGAGATCCCTTTCTCCTCCCTCCAAACGTAGTGGAGAGAAGCAATTTAGGAATTCTATAGTGCTTTAAAAACCCAATCACAACATCAAATTCCCAACTGATCAGTTTATTATTTACGATAGTGGTACTGTGAGTACACATCTGTCCAGCCTCTCCTGCAAATTGTTAAAGGACATAGCATGCGACTGAGCTGAAATCTGAAATTTCCAGCTAGCTCTAATTTAGTGGATTTCCTACCAAATGACCTAACTATGTCAGTATCCACCAATAGGAGGCAAGGGGGAAAATTCCATAAGGGGGAGGAGTAGGGGTTCAAAACCAGGCAGTTGTGGCATCAAATCCCACCAAATATATGAGTCCTAGTATCCACCAATAGGATGCAAGGAAAAACTGGTTGCACACAAGGAGTATCGAATTAATTACTCAGACAAGCAATCTGATACAATGAGGAAATGTTACCAAGACATCCCCAACAGGGGGGGGGGGGGTTATCAGGTATCCAGTACTTTGTTCAGGACAAGGTGGGGTTAGTGTGGCACATGACAGATGCTACCTACTTCGTCTCCAATGTATTTTTCCATCCACTACAGGTTTCCATAGCAGTGGAAGTGTGAGAACAAAAGGATGTTCTGATTTCCCAGAAGGAAGGATTATCCCCAGGGGTCATCAATCAATTAACAGAATAATAGGTTAAGTGGAGGGGGTAACAAATCAATCAAGTTTTCCCCTGAATGTATGCAACCCACACAAATAAAATGTGCTAGTACTGGCTTTACCCTACTACTATCCTCTTCTGTACATTAGGGTCCTTACTGCTCTAACATAGGGGTATGTAAAAGTATGTGTGCCAATCCCATTACTCAACTGGTAATAAGTCCGTAGAAATAGTATCAGGCGATAAATAACTGAATTGTTCTTCATCTGAATATTACATTTCAAGAAATGATTTTGATATTCAGGTACTTTACTGTATTGGAGACCTCTGTTGGTAGTGGTAGAGTGTCAATAAAGTTCCAGTTTCTGAAATTATCCTAGAGAATTAGTGTTTCATACAGCTTGCATCAAGTTGGTTGCTTCAACAGGTAGCATCCTGCCTCCCTTAGCGCCTACTTCACTTCTGGTGTGTGGAGGGTGGGCAGTATCTGATGTGGGGATGGGGTGGGGGGAGAGGGTGTTCACAGCCAGTCTCTACGCTGGCTTAACAGTCGGCCTTGTGAGCACACTGGGACTTCTATGCACTCATTTTTTTCCCATCATAAAGTATGTTCCCTCTATCATTCCTATTGTATACTATAGTGGAAAGAATGCGACTTATTGCTTGGGTGCTCCACAGTGGTAGGCTGACTGCTGCAGCCGGACAGGGTGGAGCTTAGCAGTTAAGTTGCGGCCTGTGAATGGTTAGCAGGGGCTGTTGGTGTGTTGGGCAATCTGGCAGTCGTCTCCTTGTGGCATTTCCTCTACCATTCCTCTCCTATGGCGGCGGTAATTACTAACAGTGTACCTGCAATGATGTGTGTGCGTGTGTGTGTGTGTGTGTGTGTGTGTGTGTGTGTGTGTGTGTGTGTGTGTGTGTGTGTGTGTATGTGTGTCGTTATTTACGAGTCTACTGGGACAATCTTATAGTTGCGTCATAAGATGATGATGCAAGGTACATATTTTGTTACATTGTGGAGCTGTTGTACTTAGTACGTGGGTGTATTTGTTAAAATATCGTACTGTGCTATTCGTTTATTGGTGTATTTTGCTAAAATAATGCACTGCAGTATAATTTTTTTAACATATAATCTTTTTTTAACGTATATCCTAGAGTTAAAAAGAAAAGTGGAATGATCTTTTGATGATGACCAAATTGAGGAAAAAAGGGTGAGATGGTGTTTTTCCAATGTCCCAAATTATTGAAAAACACAGAGAATGCAATCATCCACATACATAGCCTTTATTGACTACGAGAAAGCTTTTGATAAAGTTAACAGAGCTACATTATGGGAAATTTTAAAAATGAATGGTATACCTCAGCATCTCATAACAGTAATTCAAAGTCCTACACAACAAAATCAAAGTACAAAAAGAAAGTCCATTTGCAAGAAACATCTCTCAAGGAGTGAGACTAGGGTGTCCTTTATCGCCCACATTATTTAATATATATGGAGACGACGATGTAAAGATGTGGCAGAGCGAGGTAGTGCAACATTATAAGCTGAATCATAAAGTTACAAATACACTCCTGTTTGCTTATGATCAAATAATCTTGGTGGACTCAGAAGATAAACTACAGAGCACTGTACAAGGCAGCGAATGATTGTAATATGTCAATACCTAAAGACAAAGCTAGGATAATGGCATTCCATGATAAGGAGCATTCGAGAAGAAAAAGAATAATTGATGATAAACCGCTTTAATTACTTGGGATTTACGGTCTCTTATATCATACCCCATGAACCATGGACCTTGCCATTGGTGGGGAGGCTTGCGTGCCTCAGCAATATAGATAGCCGTACCGTAGCTGCAAGCACAGTGGAGGGGTATCTGTTGAGAGGCCAGACAAACGTGTGGTTCCTGTAGAGGGGCAGCAACCTTTTCAGCAGTTGCAGGGGCAACAGTATGGATGATTGACCGATCTGGCCTTGTAACACGAACCACAACAGCCTTGCTGTGCTGGTACTGCGAACAGTTAAAAGCAAGGGGAAACTACAGCCGTAATTTTTCCCGAGGGCATGCAGCTCTACTGTATGGGTAATGATGATGGCGTCCTCTTGGGTAAAATATTCCGGAGGTAAAATAGTCCCCCATTCGGATCTCCGGGCGGGGACTACTCAAGAGGACATCGTTAACAGGAGAAAGAAAACTGAAGTTCTACGGATCGGAGCATGGAATGTCAGATCCCTTAATCGGGCAGATAGGTTAGAAAGGAAATGGATAAGTTAAAGTTAGATATAGTGGGAATTAGTGAAGTACGGTGGCAGCAGGAACAAGATTTTTGGTCAGGCGAATACAGGATTATAAATACAAAATCAAATAGGGGTAATGCAGGTGTAGGTTTAATAATGAATACAAAAATAGGAATGCGGGTAAGCTACCACAGACAGCATAGTGAACGCATTATTGTAGCCAAGATAGACAAGAAGCCCATACCTACTACAGTAGTACAAGTTTATATGCCAACTAGCTCTGCAGATGACGAAGAAATTGAAGAAATGTATGATGAAATAAAAGAAATTATTCAGATAGTGAAGGGAGACGAAAATTTAATAGTCATGGGTGACTGGAATTCGGTAGTAGGAAAAGGGAGAGAAGGAAACGCAGTAGGTGAATATGGATTGGGTGTAAGAAATGAAAGAGGAAGCCGTCTGGTAGAATTTTGCACAGAGCACAACTTAAACATAGCTAACACTTGGTTCAAGAATCATAAAAGAAGGTTGTATACATGGAAGAAGCCTGGGGATATTGACAGGTTTCAGATAGATTATATAATGGTAAGACAGAGATTTAGGAACCAGGTTTTAAATTGTAAGACATTTCCAGGGGCAGATGTGGACTCTGACCACAATCTATTGGTTATGAACTGTAGATTAAAACTGAAGAAACTGCAAAAAGGTGGTAATTTATGGAGATGGGACCTGGATAAACTGACTAAACCAGAGGTTGCACAAAGTTTCAGGGAGAGCATAAGGGAAAAATTGACAGGAATGGGGGAAAGAAATACAGTAGAAGAAGAATGGGTAGCTTTGAGGGATGAAATAGCGAAGGCAGCAGAGGATCAAGTAGGTAAAAAGACGAGGGCTAGTAGAAATCCTTGGGTAACAGAAGAAATATTGAATTTAATTGATGAAAGAAGAAAATATAAAAATGCAGTAAATGAAGCAAGCAAAAAGGAATACAAAGAGAGCCACTTGTATGAATATCAAGAGCTCAGATGGAAACCCAGTTCTATGCAAAGAAGGGAAAGCAGAAAGGTGGAAGGAGTATATAGAGGGTCTATACAAGGGCGATGTATTTGAGGACAATATTATGGAAATGGAAGAGGATGTAGATGAAGATGAAATCGGAGATATGATACTGCGTGAAGTGTTTGATAGAGCACTGAAAGACCTGAGTCGAAACAAGGCCCCGGGAGTAGACAAAATTCCATTAGAACTACTGGCAGCCTTGGGAGAGCCAGTCCTGACAAAACTCTACCATCTGGTGAGCAAGATGTGTGAGACAGGTGAAATACCCTCAGACTTCAAGAAGAATGTAATAATTCCAATCCCAAAGAAAGCAGATGTTGACAGATGTGAAAATTACCGAACTATCAGTTTAAGAAGTCACGGCTGCAAAATTCTAACGCAAATTCTTTACAGACGAATGGAAAAACTAGTAGAAGCCGACCTCAGGGAACATCAGTTTGGATTCCGTAGAAATATTGGAACACGTGAGACAATACTGACCCTACGACTTATCTTGGAAGCTAGATTAAGGAAAGGCAAACCTACTTTATAGACTTAGAGAAAGCTTTTGACAATGTTGACTGGAATACTCTCTTTCAGATTCTGAAGGTGGCAGGGGTAAAATAAAAGGAGCGAAAGGCTATTTATAATTTGTACAGAAACCAGATGGCAGTTATAAGAGTTGAGGGGCATGAAAGGGAAGCAGCGGTTGGGAAGGGAGTGAGACAGGGTTGTAGCCTATCCCCGATGTTATTCAATCTGTATATTGAGCAAGCAGTGAAGGAAACAAAAGAAAAATTCGGAGTAGGTATTAAAATCCATGGAGAAGAAGTAAAAACCTTGAGGTTCGCCGATGACATTGTAATTCTGTCAGAGACAGCAAAGGACTTGGAAGGGCAGTTGAACGGAATGGATAGCATCTTGAAAGGAGGATATAAGACGAACATCAACAAAAGCAAAACAAGGATAATGGAATGTAGTCGAATTAAGTCAGGAGATGCTGAGGGTATTAGATTAGGAAATGAGACACTTAAAGTAGTAAAGGAGTTTTGCTATTTGGGGAGCAAAATAACTGATGATGATCGAAGTAGAGAGGATATAAAATGTAGACTGACAATGGCAAGGAAAGCGTTTCTGATGAAGAGAAATTTGTTAACATCGAGTATAGATTTAAGTGTCAGGAAGTTATTTCTGAAAGTATTCGTATGGGGTGTAGCCATGTATGGAAGTGAAACATGGACGATAAATAGTTTGGTCAAGAAGAGAATAGAAGCTTTCGAAATGTGGTGCTACAGAAGAATGTTGAAGATTAGATGGGTAGAACAAATAACTAATGAGGAGGTATTGAATAGGATTGGATAGAAAAGAGAAGTTTGTGGCACAACTTGACTAGAAGGAAGGATCGATTGGTAGGACATGTTCTGAGGCAACAAGGGATCACCAATTTAGCGTTGCAGGGCAGCGTGGAGGGTAAAAATCGTAGAGGGAGACCAAGAGATGAATACACCAAGCAGATTCAAAAGGATGTAGGTTGCAGTAGGTACTGGGAGATGAAGAAGCTTGCACAGGATAGAGTGGCATGGAGAGCTGCATCAAACCAGTCTCAGGACTGAAGACCACAACAACAACAACATATCATAAGCAGTGATCGAGAACACAAACTGTAAAAATTCCAAGTGTGGATAGGTACCATAAACCGCACCCTCCTTAAAAAAAACTACAAAAGAGACAGCAGTTTAATTTTACGATTTGTTGGCAGTACCAGTTCTATGTATAGGTCAGAGATTTGGACTCTAACCACCAAAGAAGGAGGATTGAGGCAGCAGAGATGAGACTGCTAAGACTTCTAGCTGGTTGCAGATTCATAGACCGGATAACAAATAGTGAAATAAGGAAAAAACTAGGAGTAAAAAGAATTCTCCAGAAACTAGTGGGGTAAAGTAAAAAATGGCATGGACGCATTAAAAAGACGTCAGAAGAATGACTATCTAAATTAATATACAAATAGGGGAAAGAGACGATTAGTGTCCTAAGAAGAGATGGAAAGACCAGCTGCATTTTACTTAAAATTGGAACATGCAAGGATGCCAAAACCAAAACTGGATATGACGGTGATGATCTTAGAATGGAGACTTGAGTATTTGGGGAAAAACGGTAAAATTATAGCAGCTACCAAAAGGAAGTGCGAGTGTTTAGGGTAAATGTCATAGCGCCATTATTGTGTAGTAATTCAGTCAGTTAGGCTCAGTGGCTTGTGATAGTTTCTACGGCTACCGCTTCTGTGGCAGTACAGAATAGTCGAAGAGCAGATTAAATAAATCTGAAAAATCACCTGGCGGTTGCTCAAGAGGCAAGTGATGGGGAAGGGAGCATGGTTCCTATTGGATCTCGTCTTAGATCGTTAGCTGCGCTCATACTGGTACAGTGGATGGGTATCTTCATTTTCCTGCCAATCCTGGGAATTGATACCATTAATCCTGCAAGGCTGTCCGTAAACGTGTAAGAGTACGAGGGCGTGGACATCTCTTCTGAACAGCACGTTGCAAGGCACCCCTTATATGCTCAATAATGTTCATATCTGGGGAGTTTGGTAGCAAACGGAAGTGTTTAAACTCAGAAGAGTGTACCTGGAGGCACTGTGTAGCAATTCTGTGCGTGTGAGGTGTTGCATTGTCTTGCTGGAATTGCCCAAGTCTGTCGGAATGCACAACGGACATGAATGGATGCAGGTGATCAGACAGGATGCTTACGTATGTGTTACCAATGAGGGTCGTACCTCGGTGTATCAGGGGTCCCTTATCACTCAAACTGCACATGCCCCACACAATTACAGAGTCTCCATCAGCTTGAACAGTCCCCTGGTGCGATGTAGGGTTGTCTCCATACCCGTACATGTTCATCCAGTCGATACAATTTGAAACGAGACTCGTCCGAGCAGGCAACATGTTTCCAGTCATGAACAGCCCAGTGTCGGTGTTGGCGTACCCAGGCGAGGCATAAAGCTTTGTGCCATACAGTCATCAAGAGTACCCCTATCCATGATGTTTTGTTGACTGGTTTGCACGCTGACACTTGTTGATGACCCAGCATTGAAATCTGCAGCAGTTTGCGGCAGGTTTGCAAGTCTGTCACGTTGAACGATTCTCCTCAGTCGTCGTTGGTCCCATTTTTGCAGGATCTTTTTTCGGCCACAGCGATGTCGGAGATTCGATGTTTTACCGGATTCTTGATATTCCCAGTACACGCGTGAAATGATCGTACGGGAAAATCCCCACTTCATAGCTACCTCGGAGATACTGTGTCCCATCGCTCGTGCGCCGACTATAGCACCACGTTCAAACTTTCTTAAATCTTGATAATCTACAATTGTAGCAACAGTAAACGATCTGACAACTACTTCAGACACTTGTTGTCTAAGATAGGCGTTGCCGACCGCATCGTATTCCACCTGTCTCCGTGTTTGAATGCTCATGCCTATACCAGTTTCTTTGGCGCTACGGTGTATAATGGAAGTTAGCGGCGAACTCCTTTCTGTTGTAATGCGTAATAGCTGAGTAATGCTAAAGCGCGAGTTCGGCTGCTCCATCATTTATGTGGTACCTTTTTTCAAATTACTAACGGCTAACAAGCATTAACTCACGTGTGTTCTGACGGATTTGACAGTGCCCGTAACTACTGCACTGCTTGGGAGGTATTTTGCCATAAATGGCTTTTGTCACTCTCTGAAATGTGCGCTCTTCGGCCAAAGGAGCCATGCAATTAACTGATTATTCGCTGCTAAATTTATGCAACCTGTTAAGTGATGCTAAAGATACATAACTGTTTCTATACCTTAAATGATAAGTAACTGTCTTAAGATGCTACACGTGTGTGTTGTGACATTATTGTTTTTCTGTTGTAGAGCTCTAAAATTTAACTGTTAAAAAGAAGGACTAGCTTCTCGGGTAAGAGGCTTTGGTTTCGTCAGTTACTGTCTGAGGATTTTGGTATAAGTATTATCAGTGAAGCCTCTTGGAATTAAGTTGGTCTTTGAGGCTTTTGAATGGATCTTTAATGTTAAATTAATCTGAGTAATTGTTGGCACCAGTAAAAGAAATTTTCTTGCGTTAATGCTCAGTTGGGCCTTTGAACTGTTTGGTAATTTAATTATAGGCCCTTTTCTGTTTTGAAGTTCAGTGTGTTTTAACTGAATCGTTTGCGTCTTTATTTTTGGAAGTTCATAGTTTTTCGC
Organism: Schistocerca americana; assembly: GCF_021461395.2. Classification (NCBI taxonomy): domain Eukaryota; kingdom Metazoa; phylum Arthropoda; class Insecta; order Orthoptera; family Acrididae; genus Schistocerca; species Schistocerca americana. The sequence goes on along the minus strand of NC_060126.1, from coordinate 274,614,420 downwards.
TTACTTGGGACGGCGCTTTTAAATGCCTTTTGATACGACCTCCTACAGCGGCTTAAAGCAATTTTTTGGACGTGCATAGTCTTTCACTTATTTTGGGTGGTGCTTTTAATGAGTGTTTGGTGATCTTATATAATTGTAGTATGAGTGTCTGACTTAAAGGTTAAATATGTTCAGGTTACCAGTGTGTGTGCCTTTTGTAAATTATTTTGTGGTGCAAGAAATTTGTCAGTTTTTCTATTGAGTCTGGACTCACTCGTTTGCCAACCGCGGATCCTTGCATTTTTCATCGTTTCAGTCCCTTTAAATCGAGTCACTTTAAGTCGAATCCTTTTGAATCTAGAACCCGTCCTGCTATACTACTACGACCAAGGACTGCGTCACATGCTTTACGGGCCATTGGCCATAGGCGACAAGATTTCAATAATCACGACTGTTTATTGGCGTTATTTTATTGTAGTACATTTTTGGATTTTGAAACTCCTTCTATCGTCGAGAGGAAACACGTATGGGCGATAGGATAGTAGGAAGAAAATGTTTGGTAGTCACCGGGATTTTGTACGCTATGAAGTCGTGTACTTCTCGAAAGAAAAAAAAAACTCATAATGCTTTTTATTGCCATGACTATAGTGTTGCTTTATACAAGGAGCGATCAAAAATTTCCTGTTCGAAGGCCAGACAGTCCAGAATCGTTCTGTCAATCAAGCAAAATTACCGTGAGCATCGAGGCAACCAGCCCACCGATGCACCAGGTGGAAGATGAAACAACGTGTCCTGTTGCGTGAAGAAGTCCGCAACTGCCTGCTGCACGTCGTCCTCCGACACGAATCGTCGACTTCTAAAAGCCTTTTTTATGGGACCGAAGGCATGACAATCGCTTGGGGAGAGATCAGGACTATTGGACGGGGGCTCGAGGGTCTCTCGAGGGTCTCCCAGCTCAGTGTAACTCCTGCGTTACGATATTTGCTATATAGGAACATTCGTTATCATGAAGCAACGGCACCCTTTGGCCCAGTTCTTCCGGACGTTTTGCCTTAATTACTGCGCCCATACACATTCATCATTCTCCGATGGATGTCTACCGGTATTTGTCTTTCGGAAGCCAAGAAAAAGTCGGCCGCGGTGGCCGGAACCGCGCGACTGCTACGGTCGCAGGTTCGAATCCTGCCTCGGGCATGGATGTGTGTGGTGTCCTTAGGTTAGTTAGGTTTAAGTAGTTCTAAGTTCTAGGGGACTGATGACCTTAGATGTTAAGTTCCATAGTGCTCAGAGCCACTTGAACCATTTGAACCAGCCAAGAAAAGAATAACAGCATGGTGGTCCTGTTTTGACGCATTTTGTATAACGTCACTGTTGTTCATGTTTCCTCATTTGAAACACGCACGTCGGAAAGACACGAACGTCGCACTAGTCCCTTGCCTATATATCGTTGCTTGTATACCCACATCGAAGTTGCGCTAAGTTCCATATACGCTACAGCAACGCCCTCAAACGGAAACTTTTTGATCGCTCCTTACGCAATTCATTCTCCTGTTTTCCTCTTCTTTCAGAGGTCTCCGCCTTTCAGAGCTGTTTTATGAAACTTTACCTCAAATTTTATAGCTTAGTTTTTATTAAACAGTGGTCCACAATTGGAGCACTATCTGCTACACTTTCCAGCTACTTCTGTACATAGTCGCATCTCCGACGTGGAAGTTTGTCGAAGCATTGTACTAACCTTGCAATACTCTCGTCATAGAACGCAGCCGCTTGTTTTTTCCACCACTTCTCTACTCTGGTCTGATGATAGTTGTCTGTGCCAAAATGTTGTCTTCATAGCCACATAACCAGTGGTTCATGTGAACAGACATGAACATCAGAGGGAGTCAGGTCTGGGCTGTATGGTAGGTGATGAATACCTCCCATCAAAAAAGACTGCAAGGGGGTCCTCATTGATCGTGCAGTGTTCGGCGGCGAATTGTCATGTAGAAGGAAACGCATGGCATGGACGATATGTGGGATTGCATCACATCAGGCGCAACTTCGCAGCACGCACCCATATTTGATGGGAGACTCTATTGTTCTAGGTATCTTTAGATGCTTACTGTGTTCTCAGAACTGAGAGGAGCAACGTGATGCAATCTATAGGTATACTAGAGATACTGCTCAGCATGTCTGAGCAAATCATCAGATTTTCAGTGTCGTTTCCATGTTGTGACCTATCTGACATTACTTTGTGAATAGGCCCTGTAACTTTTGGGACGTGGTGATGGACCCACTCATTTGCCATAATTACAACTAAAACTTTCTGGCATGTGAAAACCATGGAAAAACTCACTGTCTTTCTAGATGTGTCGCATGGCAGAAGTCCGCTCGGGTGTACCGGTTCAAAATGGTTCAAATGGCTCTGAGCACTATGGGTCTGGAATCAGTAACGCCAGCTGTGTGTACATCGATTTAAATTACATTCTTTCACTTTTAGTTTGGGAGCTAAAACCTTTCAAAGTTTCAGAGGCAGATACCACACACGCTGCGCATAACGCAACGCGCATTCTAAATGTGGTGCGGCCGAGCTGTCACGGAGCGAGAAGCTGCCTCGATGCGCTGTTAGACTGCCGACTGTCGGCGCACACTGCCGTATATCCGAACCATACAACAAACCGGGCTCAATATACCACAGTTACTGACATCGGATGAAGATGGCATACACGAACAACGAGTAAGTTGACATGCTGCTGATGCTCGGCGAGTGCCGACACGATGCCACTGAAGCAGCCATGGCGTACGCCGTGAGATATCCTAGGTGAAGAGCTCTGGCAGCCATTACGTTCTTACGTGCCGAACAACGACTTCGAGAAATAGGCAGCTTGGTAATGCGCCGCAGGAGCAGACGAAGAACTGCAAGAAGTGAGGAGACAGGGGTGTTTGTTTTAGCTGCAGTACACCACGATCCTCATGTCAGCTTAAGAGCTGTTGCTGCAGTCGCTGGTGTCGGTCTCACATCTGTGTGGCGTACAGTACACGGCCACAGGTTTCACCCGTACCACCTGTCACTGACCCAGGAGCTGCATAGGAACGATTTTCGTGCGAGTGTTACATTCTGTGAATGGGCCATGCGTAATTTCACGCAGGAGTCTTTACATGGTGTTATGTTCTCTGATGAGTCCACGTTCACAAATTATGGCGCAGTGAATGGCCATAACGTGCACTACTGGGCCGCAGACAATCCTCGGTGGGTACGACCTGTCGACCGTCAACGTAGGTGGTCTATTAGTGTATGGTGTGGAATCCTTGGGGATGAAATCATGGGTCCACACTACTTCCCAGGTACACTGACAGGTGAGTTACATTACGCATTTATAGTCGTTAGTTTGGTTGGTCTCCTTGAACATGTGTCTACACACGAGAATCCATATGTGGATACAGCACGATGCTCACCCAGCCCATTCTGCGCGTGCTGTTGTGGAAGAACTAAACAACAGGTTTTGCAGGAAGGTGGTTGTGGCGCCATCTTCCTCATTCGTGACCCGCAAGGTCGCCCGATTTAACACCATTAGATTTCTTTTTGTGGAGATATCT